>NC_057799.1:614491573-614737126 GCF_018294505.1 Triticum aestivum
GGCTTAACTCCTGCCGGGTTATGATCTGACTTTAACTCCTGCCGGTTTACCACTGCTACGTCTTGAGCTTGCGTTGGTTTTCCTTGAAGAGGAAAGGCTGATGCAGCAATAGTAGCGTAAGTATTTCCCTTAGTTTTTGAGAACCAAGGTATCAATCCAGTAGGAAGCTCCTTCAAAGTCCCACGCACCTACACAAACAAACAAAAAACTCGCAACCAATGCAATAAAGGGGTTGTCAATCCCTTCACGGTCACTTGCGAAAGTGAGATCTGATAGAGATAATATGATAAGATAAATATATTTTTGGTATTTTATAATATAGATGCAAAAAGTAAAGATGCAAATAAAAGTAGATTGAAAGCTTATATGATAAAAGATAGACCCCGGGGCCATAGGTTTCACTAGTGCCTTCTCTCAAGATAGCATAAGTATTACGGTTGGTGAACAAATTACTGTCGAGCAATTGATAGAAAACCGAATAATTATGAGATTATCTAGGCATGATCATGTATATAGGCATCACGTCCGTGACAAGTAGACCGACTCCTGCCTGCATCTACTACTATTACTCCACACATCGACCGCTATCCAGCATGCATCTAGAGTATTAAGTTCATAAAGAACAGAGTAACACATTAAGAAAGATGACATGATGTAGAGGGATAAACTCATGCAATATGATATAAAACCCATCTTTTTATCCTCGATGGCAACAATACAATACGTGCCTTGCTGCCCCTGCTGTCACTGGGAAAGGACACCGCAAGATTGAACCCAAAGCTAAGCACTTCTCCCATGGCAAGAAAGATCAATCTAGTAGGCCAAACGAAAATGATAATTCGAAGAGACTTGCAAATATAACTCAATCATACATAAAAGAATTCAGAGGAGATTCAAATATTTCTCATAGATAAACTTGATCATAAACCCACAATACATTGGATCTCGACAAACACACCGCAAAAAGAGTTTACATCGAATAGATCTCCACAAGAGAGGGGGAGAACATTGTATTGAGATCCAAAAAGAGAGAAGAAGCCATCTAGCTAATAACTATGGACCCGAAGGTCTGTGGTAAACTACTCACAACTCATCGGAGGGGCTATGGTGTTGATGTAGAAGCCCTCCGTGATCGATTCCCCCTCCGGCGGAGCGCCGGCGAAGGCTCCAAAATGGGATCTCGCGGATACAGAAGGTTACGGCGGTGGAAATTGTTTTTCGGTGGCTCCCTGGATGTTTTCGGGGTACGTGGGTATATATAGGAGGAAGAAGTAGGTTGGTGGCCGCTCGAGGGGCCCATGAGACAGGGGGGCACGCCCAGGAGGGGTGGGCGCGCCCTCCTATCTCCTGGCCGCCTCGTTTTCTTCTTGACTTGCACTTCAAGTTCTCCGGATCACGTTCGTTCCAAAAATCATGCTCCCGAAGGTTTCATTCCGTTTGGACTCCGTTTGATATTCCTTTCCTTCGAAATACTGAAATAGGCAAAAAAAAACAGCAATACGGGTGGGCCTCCGGTTAGTAGGTTAGTCCCAAAAAATGATATCAATGTGTAAAATAAAGCCCATAAACATCCAAAAGGGGTAATATAATAGCATGGAACAATAAAATATTATAGATACGTTGGAGACGTATCAAGCATCCCCAAGCTTAATTCCTGCTTGTCCTCGAGTAGGTAAATGATAAAAACAGAATTTTTGATGTGGAATGCTACCTAGCATATTTCTCAATGTAATTTTCTTTATTGTGGCATGAATGTTCAGATCCAAATGATTCAAAATAAAAGTTCATATTGACATAAGAAATAATAATACTTCAAGCATACTAATAAAATCAATCATGTCTTCTCAAAATAACATGGCTAAAGAAAGTTTATCCCTACAAAATCATATAGTTAGACTATGCTTCATCTTCGTCACACAAAAATGTTCCCAAATTCTACACCCCCGATGACAAGCCAAGCAATTGTTTCGCACTTAAATAATCTCAAACTTTTTCAACTTTCACGCAATACATGAGCACGAGCCATGGATATAGCACTATGGGTGGAATAGAATATGATGATGGGGATTGTGTGGAGAAGACAAAAAAGGAGAAAGTCTCACATTGACGAGGATAATCAACGGGCTATGGAGATGCCCATCAATTGATGTCAACATGAGGAGTAGGGATTGCCATGGAACAGATGCACTTGAGCTATAAATGAATGAAAGCTCAACAAAAGAAACTAAGTGGGTGTGCATCCAACTTGCTTGCTCACGAAGATCTAGGGCATTTTGAGGAAGCCCATCGTAGGAATATACAAGCCAAGTTCTATAATGAAAAATTCCCACTAGTATATGAAAGTGACAACATATGAGACTCACTATATGAAGAACATGGTGCTACTTTAAGCACAATATATGAGACTCGCTATATGAAGAACATGGTGCCACTTTCAAGCACAAGTGTGGAAAAAGAGATAGTAACATTGCCCCTTTTTTATTTATTCTTTTTTCTTTGGCCCCTTTTTTTTTCTTTTGGCCTTTTTTCCTTTTTTTCGGGGACAATGCTCTAATAATGATGATCATCACACTTTTATGAATTTACAACTCATGAATTACAACTCAAAACTAGAACAAGATATAACTCTATATGAATGCCTCCGGCGGTGTACCGGGATGGTGCAATGAATCAGGAGTGACATGTATGAAAAATTATGCATGGTGGCTTTGCCACAAATACGATGTCAACTACATGATCATGCAATGACAATATGACAAAAGTAATGCGTGTCATGATGATAAACGGAACGGTGGAAAGTTGCATGGCAATATATCTCGGAATGGCTATGGAAATGCCATAATAGGTAGGTATGGTGGCTGTTTTGAGGAAGATATAAGGAGGTTTATGTGTGATAGAGCGTATCATATCACGGGGTTTGGATGCACCGGCGAAGTTTGCACCAACTCTCAAGGTGAGAAAGGGCAATGCACGGTACCGAAGAGGCTAGCAATGGTGGAAAGGTGAAAGTGCGTATAATCCATGGACTCAACATTAGTCAAAAGAACTCATATACTTATTGCAAAAATTTAGAAGTCATCAAAAACCAAGCACTACGCGCATGCTCCTAGAGGGATAGATTGGTAGGAAAAGACCATCGCTCGTCCCCGACCGCCACTCATAAGGATGCACAATCCAAGGACACTTCATGTTTCAAATTTGTCACACAACTTTAACCATACATGCATGCTATGGGACTTGCTAACTTCAACACAAGCATTCTTTAAATTCATAATCACCCAACTAGCATGACTTTAATATCACTACCTCCATATCTCAAAACAATTATCAAGTATCTAATTGATCATAGCATCCAATTCACTTCCTATGATAGTTTTTATTATACCCAACTTGGATGCCTACCATTCTAGGACCAATTTTATAACCATAGCAAATACCATGCTGTTCTAAGAGACTCTCAAAATAATATAAGTGAAGCATGAGAGACTAGTAATTTCTACAAAATTAAGCCACCGCCATGCTCTAAAAGATATAACTGAAGCACTAGAGCAAAAGCTATCTAGCTCAAAAGATATAAGTGAAGCACGTAGAGTATTCTAATAAATTCTAATAAAGTAGGCTTCTCCCAAAAGGTGTGTACAGCAAGGATGATTGTGGAAAACTAAAAATCAAAGACTAATATAATACACGACGCTCCAAGCAAAACACATATCATGTGGTGAATAAAAATATAGCTCCAAGTAAAGTTACCGATAAACGAAGACGAAAAAGGGGATGCCTTCCGGGGGCATCCCCAAGCTTAGGCTTTTGGCTATTCTTGAATATCTTGGGGTGCCTTGGGAATCCCCAAGCTTAGTCTCTTGCCACTCCTTATTCCATAGTCCATCAAATCTTTACCCAAAACTTGAAAACTTCACAACACAAAACTCAACAGAAATCTCGTAAGCTCCGTTAGTGAAAGAAAGCAAAACCACCACATAAGGTACTGTAATGAACTAATTCTTTATTTATACTGGTGTTAAACCTACTGTATTCCAACTTCTCTATGGTTTATAAACTATTTTACTAGCCATAGATGCATCAAAATAAGCAAACAACACTCGAAAAACAGAATCTGTCAAAAACAGAACAGTCTGTAGTAATCTGTAACTAAGGAAAACTTCTGGAACCCCAAAACTTCTACCAAAATAGGAAGTACTAGGAAATTTGTCTATTGATCAGCAGAAAAAAGAATCAACGCAAAATCACTTTTCTGTGATTTACTAAATTTTTTCTCGTGTGCGCAAAGTTTATGTTTTTCAGCAGAATCAAATTAACTATCACCATAGGTTATCCTATAGGTTCTACTTGGCACAAACACTAATTAAAACATAAAAAAACATCTAAATAGAAGGTAGATGCAAAATTTATTACTAAACAGAACCAAAAACAAAAAACACAAATAAAATTGGGTTGCCTCCCAACTAGCGCTATCGTTTAACGCCCCTAGCTAGGCGTAAAAGCGAAGATAGATCTAAGTAGTGCCACCTTTGGCACTCAATTCATAAGTAGCTCGCATGATAGATTCATAAGGTAATTTAACTTTCTTTCTTGGAAAGTGTTCCATGCCTTTCCTTAATGGAAATTGGAATCTAATATTCCCTTCCTTCATATCAATAATCGCGCCAATAGTTCTAAGGAAAGGTCTACCAAGAATAATAGGGCAAGAAAGATTGCAATCTATATCAAGAACGATAAAATCTACGGGCACCAAATTTCTATTTGCAATAATGAGAACATCATTGATCCTTAACATTGGTTTTTTAATGTTGGAATCTGCAAAATGCAAATTTAAAGAGCAATCATCTAGATCATGGAAACCTAGAATATCACATAAAGTTTTCAGAATCGTGGAAACACTAGCACCCAAATCACACAAAGCAAAACACTCATGATCTTTAATTTTAATCTTTATAGTAGGTTCCCACTCATCATTAAGTTTTCTAGGTATAGAAACTTCCAAATTAAGTTTTTCATCATAAGATTGCATCAAGGCATCAACGATATGTTTGGTAAAGGCTTTATTTTGACTATAAGCATGAGGAGAATTAACAACGGATTGCAACAAGGAAATACAACCTTCTAAAGAACAATTATCATAATCAAATTCCTTGAAATCCGAGATAGTGGGTTCAATGCTATTTAAAGTCATGACCTCTCCAATCCCACTTTTACCAAATTTAGCATCAAGATCTAAAAACTCTGAATTCTTGGGACGCCTTCTAACTAAAGTTGACTCATCTCCAGTCCCATTATTATCAAGATTCATATTGCAAAAAAAAGATCTAATAGGAGACACATCAATAACTTTAAGATCTTCATCATTATTTTCATGGAAACTAGAAGAACACGCCTTTACAAAGCAATCTTTCTTAGCACGCAATCTAACGGTTCTTTCCTTGCACTCATCAATGGAAATTCTCATTGCTTTGAGAGACTCATTGATATCATGCTTAGGAGGAGTAGATCTAAGCTTAAGAGAATCAACATCAAGCGAAAGTCTATCAACGTTCCTAGCCAAATCATCAACTTTGAGCAATTTTTCTTCAAGCAAAGCATTAAAATTCTTTGGAGAAATCATAAATTCTTTCACACTATTCTCAAAGTTAGAGGGCATCTTATTGAAATTATCATAAGAATTATTGTAGGAATTTCCATAATTATTAGAGGAATTACTAGGGAACGGTCTAGAATTAAAGTTTCCTCTATAAGCATTGTTTCCAAAACTATTCCTACCAACAAAATTCACATCCATAGATTCATTATTATTCTCAATCAAAGTAGACAAAGGCATATCATTAGGATCAAGAGGAGCATTCTTAGTAGCAAACAATTTCATAAGTTCATCCATCTTTCCACTAAAAACATTAATTTCTTCTATAGCATGCACTTTTTTACTAGTAGATCTTTCGGTGTGCCATTAAGAATAATTAGCCATAATATTATCAAGAAGTTTTGTAGCATCTCCTAAAGTGATTTCCATAAACGTGCCTCCCGCGGCCGAATCTAAAAGATTTCTAGAAGCAAAGTTCAAACCGGCATAAAAATTTTGTATGATCATCCATAAATTCAAACCATGAGTAGGGCAATTGCGAATCATCAATTTCATTCTTTCCCAAGATTGGGCAACATGCTCATGATCAAGTTGTTTAAAATTCATAATATCGTTCCTAAGAGTGATAATCTTAGCGGGAGGAAAATACTTAGAGATAAAAGCATCTTTGCACTTGTTCCAAGAATCAATACTATTTTTAGGCAAAGACGAAAACCAAACTTTAGCACGATCTCTAAGTGAAAACGAAAATAACTTCAATTTAACAATATCATTATCCGTATCTTTCTTCTTTTGCATATCACACAAGTCAACAAAGTTGTTTAGATGGGTAGCAGCATCTTCACTAGGAAGGCCGGAGAATTGATCTTTCATAACAAGATTTAGCAAAGCAGCATTGATTTCACAAGACTCAACATCATTAAGAGGAGCAATCGGAGTACTAAGGAAATCATTATTATTGGTATTGGAAAAATCACACAATTTGGTATTATCTTGTGCCATGGCAACAAGTAATCCAACACACAAGCAGGCAGAAAAGGCAAGCAAAAAGAGAGGAGAAGAAGATTGGGAAAGAGAGGGCAAATAAAACGGCGAGGGTGAAGTGGGGGAGAGGAAAACGAGAGGCAAATGGCAAATAATGTAAATGCGAGGGAGATGAGTTTGTGATGGGTACTTGGTATGTCTTGACTTGATGGAAGCTTCCCCGGAAACGGCGCCAGAAATCCTTCTTGCTACGTCTTGAGCTTGCGTTGGTTTTCCTTGAAGAGGAAAGGGTGATGCAGCAATAGTAGCATAAGTATTTCCCTCAGTTTTTGAGAACCAAGGTATCAATCCAGTAGGAAGCTCCTTCAAAGTCCCACGCACCTACACAAACAAACAAAGAACTTGCAACCAACACAATAAAGGGGTTGTCAATCCCTTCACGGCCACTTGCGAAAGTGAGATCTGATAGAGATAATATGATAAGATAAATATATTTTTGGTATTTTATAATATTGATGCAAAAAAGTAAAGATGCAAATAAAAGTAGATTCAAAGCTTATATGATAAAAGATAGACCCGGGGGCCATAGGTTTCACTAGTGGCTTCTCTCAAGATAGCATAAGTATTACGGTGGGTGAACAAATTACTGTCGAGCAATTGATAGAAAAGCGAATAATTATGAGATTATCTAGGCATGATCATGTATATAGGCATCACGTCCGTGACAAGTAGACCGACTCCTGCCTGCATCTACTACTATTACTCCACACATCGACCGCTATCTAGCGTGCATCTAGAGTGTTAAGTTCACAAAGAACAGAGTAACGCATTAAGAAAGATGACATGATGTAGAGGGATAAACTCATGTAATATGATATAAACCCCATCTTTTTATCCTCGATGGCAACAATACAATACGTGCCTTGCTGCCCCTGCTGTCACTGGGAAAGGACACCGCAAGATTGAACCCAAAGCTAAGCACTTCTCCCATGGCAAGAAAGATCAATCTAGTAGGCCAAACCAAACTGATAATTCGAAGAGACTTGCAAAGATAAATCAATCATACATAAAAGAATTCAGAGGATATTCAAATATTTCTCATAGATAAACTTGATCATAAACCCACAATTCATCGGATCTCGACAAACACACCGCAAAAAGAGTTTACATCGAATAGATCTCCACAAGAGAGGGAGAGAACATTGTATTGAGTTTCAAAAAGAGAGAAGAAGTCATCTAGCTAATAACTATGGACCCGAAGGTCTGTGGTAAACTACTCACAACTCATCGGAGGGGCTATGGTGTTGATGTAGAAGCCCTCCGTGATCGATTCCCCCTCCGGCGGAGCGCCGGCGAAGGCTCCAAGATGGGATCTCGCGGATACAGAAGGTTACGGCGGTGGAAATTGTTTTTCAGTGGCTCCCTGGATGCTTTTGGGGTACGTGGGTATATATAGGAGGAAGAAGTAGGTCGGTGGCCGCTCGAGGGGCCCAGGAGACAGGGGGCGCGCCCAGGAGGGGTGGGCGCGCCCTCCTATCTCCTGGCCGCCTCGTTTGCTTCTTGACTTGCACTCCAAGTTCTCCGGATCACGTTCGTTCCAAAAATCACGCTCCCGAAGGTTTCATCCCGTTTGGACTCCGTTTGATATTCCTTTTCTTCGAAATACTGAAATAGGCAAAAAAACAGCAATACGGGCTGGGCCTCCGGTTAGTAGGTTAGTCCCAAAAATGATATAAATGTGTAAAATAAAGCCCATAAACATCCAAAAGGGGTAATATAATAGCATGGAACAATCAAAAATTATAGATACGTTGGAGACGTATCAACCACCAGCCGGTTTACCGTCTGTCTTAGCCATCTATCTTAACCGCCTCGCCGGTTTACCAAGTCCCAGCCGGGTTATATCTCCGGCCGGTTTATACGGCGGGGTATATCCCCGACACATTCCGAGATATATTGCCATGCAACTTTCCACCGTTCCGTTTATTATGACACGCTCCATCATTGCTTTGCATGATCATGTAGTTGACATCGTATTTGTGGCAAAGCCACCTTTATAATTCTTTCATACATGTCGCTCTTGATTCATTGCATATCCCGGTACACCGCCGGAGGCATTCACATAGAGTCATATTTTTTCCTAAGTATTGAGTTGTAATTCTTGAGTTGTAAGTAAATAAAAGTGTGATGATCTTCATTATTAGAGCATTGTCCCATGTGAGGAAAGGATGATGGAAGCAATGATTCCCCCACAAGTCGGGATGAGTCTCCGGACTTTATGAAAAATAAAAGAGGCCAAAGAAGCCCAAATAAAAAAAGAGGCCAAAGAAGCCTACCAAACAAAAGATAAAAAAAATAAAAATAAAAAATGAGAGAAAAAGAGAGAAGGGACAATGTTACTATCCTTTTCCCACACTTGTGCTTCAAAGTAGCACCATGATCTTCATGATAGAGAGTCTCCTATTTTGTCACTTTCATTTACTAGTGGGAATTTTTCATTATAGAACTTGGCTTGTATATTCCAATGATGGGCTTGCTCAAAATGCCCGAGGTCTTCTTGAGCAAGCAAGTTGGATGCACATCCACTTAGTTTCTTTTTGATGAGCTTTCATACATTTATAGCTCTAGTGCATCCGTTGCATGGCAATCCCTACTCCTCATGTTGACATCAATTGATGGGCATCTCCATAGCACGTTGATTAGCCGCGTCAATGTGAGACTTTCTCCTTTTTTGTTTTCTCACACAATCCCTATCATCATACTCTACTCCACCCATAGTGCTACGTCCATGGCTTACACTCATGTATTGCGTGAAGGTTGAAAAGGCTGAAGCGCGTTAAAAAGTATGAAACAATTGCTTGGCTGAAACCGGGGTTGTGCATGACGGGAGCATTTTGTGTGATGAAAATGAAGCACGGCCAAACTATATGATTTTGTAGGGATAAGCTTTCTTTGGCTATGTTATTTTGATAAGACATGATTACTTTGTTAGTATGCTTGAAGTATTACTATTTTTATGTCAATATTAAACTTTTATCTTGAATCTTTTGGATCTGAACATTCATGCCACAATAAAGAAAATTACATTGAGAATTATGCTAGGTAGCATTCCACATCAAAAAATCTGTTTTTATCATTTACCTACTCGAGGACGAGCAAGAATTAAGCTTGGGGATGCTTGATACGTCTCCAACGTATCTATAATTTTTGATTGTTCCATGCTATTATATTATCCGTTTTGGATGTTTAATGGGTTTTACTATGCACCTTTATATTATTTTTGGGACTAACCTATTAACCGGAGGCCCAGTCCAAATTGTTGTTTTTTGCCTATTTCAGTGTTTCGCAGAAAAGGAATATCAAACGGAGTGAAAATGGAATGAAACCTTCGGGAGAGTTATTTTTGGAACAAACGTGATCTAGAGGACTTGGAGTAGACGTCAAGAAAGAAGCGAGGAGGCCACGAGGCAGGGAGGCCCGCCTGCCCCCCTGGGCGCGCCCCCACCCTCGTGGGCCCCTCGCAGCTCCACCGACCTACTTCTTCCTCCTATATATACCCATATACCCCGAAAACATCCAGGAGCACCATATATCAGGAATTCCGCCGCCGCAAGCCTCTGTAGCCACCAAAAACCAATCGGGACCCTGTTCTGGCACCCTGCCGGAGGGGGGATCCATCACCGGTGGCCATCTTCATCATCCCGGCGCTCTCCATGACGAGGAGGGAGTAGTTCACCCTCGGGGCTGAGGGTATGTACCAGTAGCTATGTGTTTGATCTCTCTCTCTCTCTCGTGTTCTTGATATGGCACGATCTTGATGTATCGCGAGCTTTGCTATTATAGTTGGATCTTATGATGTTTCTCCCCCTCTACTCTCTTGTAATGGATTGAGTTTTCCCTTTGAAGTTACCTTATCGGATTGAGTCCTTAAGGATTTGAGAACACTTGATGTATGTCTTGCATGTGCTTATCTGTGGTGACAATGGGATATCACGTGATCTACTAGATGTATGTTTTGGTGATCAACTTGCGGGTTCAGTGACCTTGTGAACTTATGCATAGGGGTTGGCACACGTTTTCGTCTTGACTCTCTGGTAGAAACTTTGGGGCACTCTTTGAAGTACTTTGTGTTGGTTGAATAGATGAATCTGAGATTGTGTGATGCATATCGTATAATCATGCCCACGGATACTTGAGGTGACATTGGAGTATCTAGGTGTCATTAGGGTTTTGGTTGATTTGTGTCTTAAGGTGTTATTCTAGTACGAACTCTATGATAGATAGAACGGAAAGAATAGCTTCGTGTTATTTTACTACGGACTCTTGAATAGATCGATCAGAAAGGATAACTTTGAGGTGGTTTCGTACCCTACAATAATCTCTTCGTTTGCTCTCCGCTATTAGTGACTTTGGAGTGACTCTTTGTTGCATGTTGAGGGATTGTTATATGATCTAATTATGTTATCATTGTTGAGAGAACTTGCACTAGTGAAAGTATGAACCCTAGGCCTTGTTTTGAAGCATTGCAATACCGTTTGTGCTCACTTTTATCATTAGTTACCTTGCTGTTTTTATATTTTCAGATTACAAAAACCTATATCTACCATCCATATTGCACTTGTATCACCATCTCTTCGCCGAACTAGTGCACCTATACCATTTGCCATTGTATTGGGTGTGTTGGGGACATAAGAGACTCTTTGTTATTTGGTTGCAGGGTTGTTTGAGAGGGACCATCTTCATCCTACGCCTCCCATGGATTGAGAAACCTTAGGTCATCCACTTGAGGGAAATTTGCTACTGTCCTACAAACCTCTGCACTTGGAGGCCCAACAATGTCCACAAGAAGAAGGTTGTGTAGTAGACATCAGCCGCCAGCCCCTAGGGCCCCTGCCTTGCCCTGCGCCCCCTTTCCTTGTATCAACAAGGGGGAAGGAAAGAGGGGGGAGAGGGAAGGAAGGGGGAGTCCTACTCCACACTTTCCTTTCCCTCCCCTCTTTCCTTATCCTCCTCATAGGGCCGGCCTCTATAGGGGTGCACCAGCCCCTTGTGGGCTGATGAGTTCACTCACTTGGCCCATAAGGCCCATAGCAGCGCCAGGGGTGCCCGAAACTCCTTCGGGTGACCCGATAAGTACCCCGTACCCTCCGAAACACTTCCGTGTCCGAATAACACCGTCCTATATATCAATCTTTACTTCTCGACCATTTCGAGACTTCTCGTCATGTCCGTGATCTCATCCAAGATTTTGAACAACATTCGGTCACTAAATCATATAACTCATATAACACTATATCGTCAACGAACGTTAAGCGTGCGGACCTTACGGGTTCGAGAACTATGTAGACATGACCGAGACACCTCTCTGGTCAATAACCAATAGCGGAACCTGGATGCCCGTATTGGCTCCTACATATTCTAAGAAGATCTTTATCGGTCGAACCGTTATGACAACAAACGTAATTCCCTTTGCCCATCGGTATGTTACTTGCCCGAAATTCGATCGTCGGTATCTTCATACCTAGTTCAATCTCATTACCGGAAAGTCTCTTTAATTACTCGTACCGTAGTACATCATCTCGTAACTAACTCCTTAGTCATTTGCTTGCAAGCTTGTGATGTGTATTACCGAGAGGGCCCAGAGATACCTCTCCTATACTCGGAGTGACAAATCCTAATCTCGATCTATGCCAACTCAGCAAACACCTTCAAAGATACCTGTGGAGCATCTTTATGATCACCCAGTTACGTTGTGACGTTTGATAGCACACAAGGTATTCCTCCGGTATCCGGGAGTTGCATAATCTCATAGTCGGAGGAATATGTATTTGACATGAAGAAAGCAATAGCAATAAATTGAACGATCATTATGCTAAGCTAACGGATGGTTCTTGTCCATCACATCATTCTCCTAATGATGTGATCCCGTTATCAAATGACAACACATGTCCATGGTTAGGAAACCTTAACCATCTTTGATCAATGAGCTAGTCTAGTAGAGATTTACTAGGGACACAGTATTTATTTATGTATTCACACATGTATTTAAGTGTCCGATCAATACAATTCTAGCATGAATAATAAACCTTTATCATGAATAAGGAAATATAATATAAAATAACAACTTTATTATTGCCCCTAGGGCATATTTCCTTCAGATACGATGGAGACGTATCAGTCCACGGCTCTCTTTGACCACTAGCATGTGCTCTTATCTTGTTGATCCTCTATGGTGAAGGATATATGCCCTAGAGGCAATAATAAAGTAGTTATTTATATTTCCTTATATCATGGTAAATGTATATTATTCATGCTAGAATTGTATTAACTGGAAACTTGATACATATGTGGATACATAGACAAAACATAGTGTCCCTAGTAAGCCTCTACTAGACTAGCTCGTTAATCAAAGATGGTTAAGTTTCCTAACCATAGACATGTGTTGTCATTTGATGAACGGGATCACATCATTAGGAGAATGATGTGATGGAAAAGACCCGTCCGTTAGCTTAGCCTAATGATCATTAAGTTTTATTGCTATTGCTTTCTTCATGACTTATACATATTCCTTTGACTATGATATTACGCAACTCTCGAATACCGGAGAACACCTTGTGTGCTATCAAACTTCACAACGTAACTGGGTGATTATAAAGATGCCCTACAGGTGCCTCCGAAGGTGTTTGTTGGGTTGGCATAGATCGAGATTAGGATTTGTCACTCCGAGTATCAGAGAGGTATCTCTGGGCCCTCTCGGTAATGCACATCAGATAAGCCTTGCAAGAAATGTGACTAATGAGTTAGTTGCGGGATGATGCAATACGGAATGAGTAAAGAGACTTCCCGGTAACGAGATTGAACTAGGTATGAAGGTACCGACGATCGAATCTCGGGCAAGTAACATACCGATGAAAAAGGGAATAACGTATGCTGTCATTACGGTTTGACCGATAAAGATCTTCGTAGAATATGTAGGAGCCAATACGAGCATCCAGGTTCCGCTATTGGTTATTGATCGGAGCTGTGTCTCGGTCATGTCTACATAGTTCTCGAATCCATAGGGTCTGCACACTTAACGTTCGATGACGATTTGTATTATGAGTTATGTGTTTTTGTGACCGAAGATTGTCCGGAGTCCTGGATGAGATCACGAACATGACAAGGAGTCTTGATATGGTTCAGAGGAAAATATTGATATATTGGACGATGATATTCGGACACCGGAATAGTTCCGGATCGTTTCGGGTATTCCTGGAGTACCGGGAGGTTACCGGAACCCCCCGGGAGAGGTAATGGGCCTCATGGGCCATAGGGGAGAGAGGGGACATCCCACAAGGGGTGGCCGCCCCCTCCCCCATGGGAGTTTGAATTGGAATAGGGGAGTGGGCGGCGCCCCCCTTCTCCTCTCATACTCCCTCACCCTTTCCCCCTTTCCCACTCCGGAAAAGGAAGGGGAGTCCAACTAGGATTGGGATTCCTAGTAGGACTCCCTCCCATTCCGCGCCCCCTAGGGCTGGCGGCCTCCTCCCCTCCTCCTTTATATACCGGGGCAGGGGCACCCCAAAGCAGATCAATTGTTCTTAGCTGTGTGCGGTGCCCCCCTCCATACACTACAAAAAAAGACACATCCGTGACATTTTGGGCTGAACGAAAAAAATTTCTGTCATACTTATGACACTTCTATGACGATAATTGTGACAAAACCCGGTATCATCATAGATGTGGTGGGCTCCTACTTCTATGACATAAAATGGGCTTTTCGTCCTGGGTGGGCCGGAGACGCAGCTGCATGACATTCTTTGGGCCGTCCATGACGGAAAAAACCGTGGTAGAAGTGAGGGCGAGGAAAATTTCGGGGAGTTCCCGGTTACGGTGGGTGGTCGGGGGCCGAGCGATGTGCGTTTCTCTCATACACGTACGTGCGTGTGTGCGAGGCATTGGGCTCTAACTAAACCCGAGCGAGGCGTCGCCTAACTGAACCCGAGCGATTGCACTGCAGGCTACGCGTTACTAAACCCGAGCGATCGATGGATGGTTGTTAACTGAACCCGATCGAGCGATTCCTTCGCTACTGCTGCTAACTGAAGCCGATCAATGCTGCCTCTGGATGAACAGTGAGCATTGCGGGGGGGGGGGGGGGGGGGTTTGGATGAACAGTGAGTGGTGGGGGTGGATGAACAGGACCCCGTGGCGTTGCCTCTGGATGAACAGGACCCCGATCGATCGACCCGGTTGGGGCTGGATGAACAGGACCCCGATCGATCGACCCGGTTGGGGCTGGATGAACAGGACCCCGTGGAGGGCTGGATGAACAGGACGACCCCGTGGAGGGCTGGATGAATAGTAGACCGTGGAGGGGTGGTTGAACAGGAGCTCGTGGAGAGGAGTGGTTGAACAGGAGCCCGTGGAGTAGCGCGCGGTGGAGGCTGGATGAACAGGAGCCCGTGGATGAACAGTCGCAGGTGGAGGCTAGAGGAGGTCGACGTTGGATGAACAGTAGCCCCGTGGAGGCTGGAGGAGGTCGACGGTGGAGATGAATAGTATCCCGTGGAGTCCCGTTTTGTGGTACGCCACACCCCTCCTGATGAACAGGACCCCCGTTTCGACCGTAGCGCTCGAACACAAGTCCATTTCGTCCGTTTTGCGGTACGCCACACCCCTCCCGATCAACAGGACCCCGTTTTGACCGTAGGAGGTCCAACGCAAGTCCGTTTCCTCCGTTTTGCGGTACGCCAGACCCCTCCCGATGAACAGGATCCCGTTTCGAATGTGGCCGATCGAACACAAGGCCGTTTCCTCCGTTCTACGGTACGCCAGGCCTCGTTTCCATCAGTTGTTCCGTCCAAGCCGGTTGGCTCCCACGCGTTCCGTTGCCTCCCGATGAACACGACGCATTCCGTTGCCTCCCGATAAACACGACGCGTTCCGTTGCCTCCCCATGAACACGACGACGACGCAGTTTCTCCATTCCGACCCAGCCATGTACACGAGCCCTGGCCGTACGTATGCGCGAGTAGGCATTCGAGACCCCGCCCGTATGTACATACGTGGCCGTATTTACTTTCTCGCACCCTGGCCGTTCTACGTACATGTACATGCTAAGTGCGCGCCTCAACTACGACACGTGCGTGCCTCTACTACGACATGTGTGCGTCTCTACATCGACCAATATGTACGTACACGTTCGCGACCAGAATGACAATGCTACATACGCTTCGACCAGGCGGGTCCCGACTGTCAGGCACTTCCTTGCGTGCGAAGATGTAGCTGGTGGGTCCCAGCAGTCAGGGGGGCGAATTGTTTTTTTGCCCGGACGCACTTCCTTGCGTGCGAAGATGTAGCTGCTGGGTCCCAGCAGTCAGGGGGAAAACATTTTTTTCACGAAATACAGTGGCCCATCCGGTGGGTCCCAGCTGTCAGGTGGAGGAATCATTATTTTCCGCGTAATAAGGAGGCACTTCCTTGCTACGGCCGTGGACCCAGCTGTCAGCCTCTCCACGTACAGTCTACGTCCGATGGAAGTCGTTCCTTGACCACGTTAACCACGCCGCGCTGAGAGCACCACGGCGGTGGACGACGGCGAGGCCTAGGAAGGGGACGACGCGGAGCAGGGGAGGACGCGGCAGTGGATGCCCACGCGGAGAGGAGTATGAGGGTTCACTGGTTCGGCAGCGGTGTGAGGCTGCCGTCGCCGCAGAATCTGGCCAGCGGTGGTAATAGTAGGGCGCAGTGAGGCCTCCGCGGCAGCAAAGCCGGCCACGGGAGACAGGAGCATGCGGCACGACCGGCGCTGCTTTGGGTGGTTGGAGCACGAAGACCATAGGTTGAAGAAGCACTACGGCCGTTGGATGGACATCGTACGGTCACTGGAGCTAGAATCGTTCATATTGACTAAGTTGACAAAGCCCTCCATCCCTGTCAACTTAGTAGGCCCACAAGTCAGCCTCCCACCAAGGAGGGTCCCAGCTAGCAGGGGGAGTATTCATTTTTTCGTGCGTAATAAGGAGGCACTTTCGGTGGGTCCGAGCTGACAGAGGGGGGAACATTTTTGTCACAAAATACGGTGGCCCGACCGATGGGTCCCCGCTGTCAGGTGGAGGAATAATTATTTTGCGCTTAATAAGGAGGCACTTCCTTGCGGCTGCCGTGGACCTAGCTGTCATCCTCTCCACATACAGTACTCTTCCGATGGAAGTCGTTCCTTGACCACGTTGACCACGCCGCGCCGAGAGCACCAGGGCGGTGGACGACGATGAGGCCTAGGAAGGGGACGACGCGGAGCCGGGGAAGACGCGGCAGTGGAAGCCCGCGCAGAGAGGAGTACGAGGGTTCACTTGTTCGGCTGCGGAGTGAGGCTGCCGTCGCCACAGGGCCTTGCCACCGATGGGAATAGTAGGGTGTGGTGAGGCCTCCGCGGCAGCACAGCCGGCCACGGGAGGCAGGAGCATGCGGCACGACCGGCGCTGCTTTGGGCGGCTGGAGCAAGAAGACCAGAGGTTGAAGAAGCACTACGGCCGTTGGATGGACATCGTACGGTCACTAGAGCTAGAATCGTTCATATTGACTAAGTTGACAATGCCCTCCATCCCTGTCAACTTAGTAGGCCCACAAGTCAGCCTCCCACCAAGGAGGGTCCCAACTAGCAGGGGGAGTATTCATTTTTTTGTGCGTAATAAGGAGGCACTTCCGGTGGGCCCGAGCTGACAGAGGGGGGAACGTTTTTCCGCAAAATACGGTGGCCCGTCCGGTGGGTCCCAGCAGTCAGGGGGGAAACTTTTTTTCGCGAAATACGATGGCCCGTCCGGTGGGTCCCTGCTGTCAGGTGGAGGAATAATTATTTTGTGCGTAATAAGGAGGCAATTCCTTGCGGCTACCGTGGACCCAGTTGTTAGCCTCTCCACGTACAGTACTCTTCCGATGGAAGTTGGTCGTTGACCACATTGACGCCGCGCCGAGAGCACCACGGCGATGGACGACGGTGAGGCCTAGGAAGGGGACGATGCGGAGCCGGGGAAGACGCGGCAGTGGATGCCCACGCGGAGAGGAATACGCGTCAACTTCTTTTTTTAGGGGACGCGTCAACTTAGTAGGCCCACAAGTGTGTGGCAGAGAAATTATAGCCCATTTCCGATTTTTAAGAATGTACAACCCATTTTTGAATTCTAATAGAATTTACTACAACCCATTTACAGTTTGTTAAAAGTACAAACCATTTTCTAGCTAGGACAACGATTAATAATTTCAACCAACTGTTCAAGACAGAATTTAATAAAATCTCCCACATTTTGATGGGATCCGAAATATTTTTATCCCGAAATTTCTAGTCAGATTAAATATAAATTGGTATTACGTAAAAATCCAACGAAACATTGCACGCGCAACAATTAAAAATTAAGATTTTCAAAATCCATAAGTAATATTTTAGAAACTAATTTCGTGTTTGGTGCATTTTTTTATAGTTACTGCCTAGTTTTTATAATTACATCCCATTTATTATTTCTTAAAGCCCATTTTCATCTTAAGCTTAATGCATCCCTCCTAGGAAAGATTTGCAGCCCAGCGGGGTGGAGAATAACAAGTTGGCCTTGCGTGGGTATTCCTCAAAAAACGTATAGCTGGGCTAGCCTTTTTCATCTTGAAAAAAATTAATATCTGGGCTGGATATGTTGCCTGGGCTATACGGGCCACAGCCCGCCCAGTTAATACCCTGCTCTCCTCTGAACAACAATGAAAACATCGCCAAGAAAAGCTCTGCAGTGCTCATGCCTCAAAAGCACAAATACTGCTCAAGCTAATTGGTCCCAGCTGTCAGCCGCATCTTGTGCAACTCTCTCGTTTATATTGACTACGTAGGTTGACAATGGTGTGGGACCGTGATGTCAGGAAACCAGGAGGAAGCAAAAAAATAGTTGTACATAATAAGGAGGCACTTGCGTACGTACGGCTATGGCCCTAGTGGGTCCCTCCTGTCATCCAGTCAAAATAAAGTCATCTCCTGAATCCTCATGTTCGTTGACCATGTTAATAATGCTCAGCGCCACGGCGAGCGCAACAACTCGAAGGACGACGGAGAGGGCCTCGCGGGCCCTATGGATGGTCTGATACAGCGCCCGCCGCTCATTCAGGAAGCTAGGATCATCGGACACCTATGAGCACCTTCGAGAGACTGAGACGGCATGAAACGGTAAGGCTGCGCTTGGGAGCTCTGGTTTATTTCGCACCTGTATTAACATACAAGTGTAATTTACTTATCATCGGAAACAACGCGTAAAATACAGGCGTAATGAAACCGAGGGCCCGAGGTTTGTAAGTAAAACCGGCGGGTTACGCGTGTAATTTGAGAGATCAGTGTATATTTTACTAGTTGAAATCGACCAATCAAGCGCTTCGCCCGAGACCATCTACTTTTATTTACAAGCGTCAGTTTTACAAGCGGTTTTGGTTGGAAAACGATGATCCAATCATGACCTAAGATGGTGAGTTGGTCGGAAGATCATATGGTTTCATGTCTAACCTACCCGACTTGTCGTATAGGCTATGAATGAAACATAAGACGATGAACTTCTTAAGCACGGAAACAACAGAATAGGATGATCTTCTTAACAAGCAAATCAATGGCATTAGATCGACATGCAAAACAATATGAAGCATTATTCTCAGGAGGCACGGTGAACAGCTCATGATGCCGCATGCCACAACATTCCAAGCTCAACTTTGCAATCAAACACAAGGCCTGGCATTACATAGACAATATTCAGAATAAACTCTTAACACAGGAATATCTCAGCAGAGTAACTATTTACTTCTAAACTGAACACAGGAATAGGAAAAAACAATCGACGGTGCTCACAGCAAAGAACGTCCCACTCAAAAATATCAAATGCATGTCTTCTGGCTAACATCAATGAGCAAATTTTGACAAGGTTTTCCAATTCCAATATATTAAACTAACGTCTTCTTGCTAACCTCAATGATTAAACTTTGACAAGCTTTTCCCATTCAAAATATGTAATGCCTATGATCGTGGAGTCCTGTCGTGGCTTCTTGTACTTGTTTGGGCAATTTTTTCCCAGTGCACTCCACGTGTTGTAGAGTTGCAAATGCTCTCTGCAAACTAGTCATGTCACTAGCGTCTGATAATACTCTGTAAAGCTTCTCGGTCATTCCTTCTGTAATGTAGCGCAAACAGTAACTGCTTCTTTCTGCAAAGTGGAACGACCAACTGGACCCAGTAATGCAGCAGTTTGCCTTGGACACATTTGCTCCTTTTGTGCAGTTCAACTAAAATCGAAGTCGGAATAAAACCAAGCTTTAATTTTGATATCCCTGTAAGCAACAATAGGTATAAGGGAAACAATTACTGAGAAATAACGGTTGATGACTTGTACTCCCAGAAGAAAAGCATCTACTGATCTACCTTATCTTAATGGGAAACAAAGCAGGAGAGTAGCAATCCTCCATCAGTGTGATTCATTCATATGGACTGAGACATTATCTTAACAATGCCTTGTTTCAACATGTATAAAGAACGACAAAGCAGAAAAGTACCATTCCTAAAACAATGCGACTGATTTATTTAACAGAGACATTATCTTAACAATACCTTGGTTAAACATGTAGAAAGAACTACAAAGCAGGATAGTACCATTCCTAAAACAATGCGACTGATTCGTTTTAACAGAGGCAAAAAAGGAATCAATTACTAGCCAATAAAGGAGGATGAAACACGCGGCCACAAAAATGGTAATCCCGCCAATCCCTAACAAGTGTTGCAGTTTTGAACTAAGATTCAGTAGTTAATTAATTCTGAGAGTGGCATTGCTTAATTTTACCAGCGGCGTTAGATTAACAAAAAGCATAAACAGTTCTAGGGGAGAGTGGGCGCAACAACAACATGTGCTTCCATCTACATATGAAGGGGGTGATGCAGAGTTTTGTTGTAACAAAGAAACAAGCATCATGTCTGGGTTGGAACAATTTTTGCTCACTTAATGGTAAAAGACAACAGTTCAATAACTTCAATTCAACATTTATCCAAAACAGTACCAATATAAGTATCTCAAAGCACACTGCAGCATCATGTGGATGAAAGTCGGTACTGACCTTTCTTGACCAAGATTTGAAACAGCTCAAGAGGAAGACTGGACACATATCCCAACACATATATGAAATCTCGATCTCCTTTTGTGCAGTTCCACCAAAATTAAGCAAAGTCACCGGTGTGACATTCAAGTTGGACTGCACAAAACACTCTTAAAACATAAGTGTTTCGCGTAGCGAAGCAAAATGTCGCAATAGCAACAAGTTGAATAGATATCCCCATTTAAACAGAGGCAAAAAAGTAATCAATTACTGGCTAATAAAGGAGGATGAAACATGCGGCCACAAAAATGGTAATCCCGCCAATCCCTAACAAGTGTTGCAGTTTTGAAATAAGATTCAGTAGTTAATTCTGAGAGTGGCATTGCTTAATTTTACCAGCGGCATTAGATTAATGAAAATCATAAACAGTTCCAGGGGAGAGTGGGCGCAACAACAATACGTGCTTCCATCTACTTATAAAGGGGGTGATGCGGAGTTTGTTGTAATAAAGCAACAAGCATCATGTCTGGGTTGGTCCCATTTTTGCTCACTACTTAATGGGAAAAGACAGGAATACAATAGCTTCAATTCAACATTTATTTAAAATAGTACCAATACAAGTATCTCAAAGCACACTGCAGCATCATGTGGATGGAAGTCGGTACTGACCTTTCTTGACCAAGATTTGAAACAGCTTGAGAGGAAGACTGGACACATATCCCAACACATATATGAAATCTCGATCTCCTTTTGTGCAGTTCCACCAAAATTAAGCAAATTCGCCGGTGTGACATTCAAGTTGGACTGCAGAAAACACTCTTAAAACATAAGTGTTTCGCGTAGCGAAGCAAAATGTCGCAATAGCAACAAGTTGAATAAATATCCCCATTTAAACAGAGGCAAAAAAGTAATCAATTACTGGCTAATAAAGGAGGATGAAACATGCGGCCACAAAAATGGTAATCCCGCCAATCCCTAACAAGTGTTGCAGTTTTGAAATAAGATTCAATAGTTAATTCTGAGAGTGGCATTGCTTAATTTTACCAGCGACATTAGATTAATGAAAATCATAAACAGTTCCAAGGGAGAGTGGGCGCAACAACAATACGTTCTTCCATCTACTTATAAAGGGGGTGATGCAGAGTTTATTGTAACAAAGCAACAAGCATCATGTCTGGGTTGGTCCCATTTTTGTTCACTACTTAATGGGAAAAGACAGGAATACAATAGCTTCATTTCAACATTTATTTAAAATAGTACCAATATAAGTAGCACAACATCTCAAAGCACACTGCACAATCATGTTGATGAAGGCCTGTACTGACCTTTCATGAGAAGACCAACATAAAATACGAATCTACCAACACAAATAGGAATCCAATCTCGTTTTGTGCAGTTGCACTGAAATCAAGCAAAGTGTTTCGCGTAGTGAAGCAAAATGTCGCAATAGCAACAAGTTCAATAGATATCCCTGTTTGAACAGAGGCAAAAAAGGAATAAATTACTGGCTAATAAAGGACGATCAAACATGCGGCCACAAAAATGGCAATCCCTCCAATCCCTAACAAGTGTTGTAGTATTGAAATAAGATTCAGTAGTTAATTTTGAGAGTGGCATTGCTTAATTTTACCAGCGGCATTAGATTAACGAAAAGCAAAAACAGTTCCAGGGGAGAGTGGGCGCAACAATAATATGTGCTTCCATCTACTTATAAAGGGGGTGATGCTGAATTTGTTGTAACAAAGCAACAAGCATCATGTCTGGGTTGGTCCCGTTTTTGTTCACTACTTAATGGGAAAAGACAGCAATACAATAGCTTCAATTCAACATTTATATAAACAGTACCAAAACAAGTAGCACAACATCTCAAAGCACACTGCACATAATGTGGATGAGACCATGATTTGAAACAACTCGCCACGAAGACTGGAAACAAATCTCGATCTCCTTTTGTGCAGTTCCACCAAAATTAAGCAAAGTCACTGGTGTGACATTCAAGTTGAACTGCACAAAACACTCATAAAACATAAGTGTTTCGCGTAGCGAAGCAAAATGTCGCAATAGCAACAAGTTGAATAGATACCCCTGTTTTAACAGAGGCAAAAAAGGAAACAATTACTTGCCGATAAAGGAGGATGAAACAAACGGCAACAAAAAGAAGCATCTAACTTATCTTGATGGAAAACAAAGTAGGATAGTAGCATTTCTAAAACGGTTGCATTGATTCATATTAACAGAGACATTCTCTTAGAACAACATTCGTTAAAAAATGTAATTTACTTTTAACAGTGGCATTGCTTCAATTTTTCAGCGGCATTCTTATATTAACAACAGCAAAATAGTTGTATGGGACATGGGACATGGGAGATGCCAGCACCGTGTGCGTCCACACATATAAATGGGTGATGCAGAGTATGTAGACAAGCAGCATATCTGCGTTGGTCCCATATTTGTTCTCTTCAACCTTTTTCCTATGTGAGGGCAGCAAATCTAGTCCTGCACAAACTACCTGACACCCCAGTTTTGGGTTACCCCCTTTTTCCCTTTTCGACCAACAGAGCGGCTAGATAGCCAGTCTATACTTCTTTCCCTCCCTCCTTTCCTCATTGAACCACATCCTAGATTCATGCTCCAGCCCACCGCACCCTTCTTTCCTCTTTGAACCAAGACCTAGATTCGACTACAGATCGAAAAAGATGCACACTCAGCTAGAGCAATGACGGCTTCAAAGAAACTTATACCTTAGGGTCGTCGGGATGTGGCAAGGCGTGCGGCGGGAGGCCGGATCTGCCCACACTACGTACGACAGCGAGGAAGAAGGGGTCGGTGGCCCTCCCGCACAGGCACTAGGTGAAAGAGAACAGCGTAGCCGGCAGTGGATTGCCTCCCTCGCCGAAGGCGATAGAGTGAACACTCCACCTCCTCCCCTTCCCGGTGCGACGGGATCAGGACGCCTCCTTTACCAGCTGTGAGGGGGGAGAGAGAGACAAGAGGCCAACACAGTCTTGTTTAGATCTGGTGAAGAGAGTGTGAGAGACTGTGAATATAGCAAACCCTAGCAAAGGAACGCTGAGCCTCCAGCGTGTATATATATATATATATATATATATATGTAGTGCGGCGAGATTGTGGAGAGTGCAAACCCTAGCGAACAAGCGCTGAGGCTCCAACTTATATATATATATATATATATATATACTATTGTAGTGAGCCAGCCAAAGGCATGTGCACTAAAGTCAGGTGAGCCAGCCACATTTTGGGTGCCTTAACTGCACCTGCTTTTGGCTGTATGACAGGTGAGCCAGCCACATTTTGGGCCTACCTGTCATAAACCCAAAGGCATGTGCACTAAAGTCAATGAAGCTGTGTCCATATAATACTCGTGTATACGACTAATATATAGTGGAGTGGTTTTCTTATTCTCTCCATTACAATCATTTTAAATTGTGTAAGTACGAAAGGAAACTCTTTATTTAACGTACAGTGAAGAAAACTACTACTACTTCCGATGAACTAACGATCCACGCATCCTGGTCGCACTTCCTGTCCTTCACGTGCGGTACACTACCCTCCCTTCAGTGAACAACCACACATGCGCCAAATTATCGGAAACATGTGAGAGTGTGTACAAATAAAGAATTTTCATTTCAATTATCGGAAAGGTTTGAGAGTATTACAAAGTTCGACTTCAGTCAAATCTAATATGCGGAGTAAATAAAAATGGAGGGCTACTACGTCCATCCGGGTTTTTAGTCCACACCAATTTTTCAATCAAAGTTAATAGCTGGACAAATAAAATTACATGGGAGCTGGAGACAAAGTTGTCAGAAGCCTTAGAAATCAATACAAAACTTATGCTCTTAGTACCAACGTCGATCCTTCTTCGAGGAAACATTTGGTTCATAGCCAATTGTGTGATAAAATTGCACCAACGTGAAAGACGACCGCGTCTCCAACGCAACCAACGTGAACTGACGAAGGATATCATCTTTGTGCGTAACAAGCAAAGAGCACTAATGGAAGACAGCTTGTTTTTCATTGAAAATCGATCAACTTCACCAGCCAACGCAACCATGAGGCGCAACCATGAGCATCGATAGGTCATCGTGGTGATGCATCATCCATTTGGCATCAAGTTTGGGTGAGGCACCTATGAAGTTCGACAAATCCTCACTGTGGTCTGTTTCTTCTCAGTTATCAAGCTTGAGGAAGGAAGAACCACGTGGCAGAGGACAGTGAGGCGGAACAACAATGGCCATCCAATTTTGTGCAGTTCCACTAAACTTGAGGAAGACATGCCCGGGTATGGAGATACGCATCGCTGTTTCCAAAATTATAAAAAGGGATATAGTGTTGTTACTTTGTTTTACAAGATTAACAACGACATCTCAATTGTCAATAAGAATTAATGAAAAGTACACCAACAAACAGAAGCATCATGATTATCTTGATGGGAACTAAACCAGGATACCCGAGAAAAAATGCATTTCTTCATTTAACCAGTGATAGTATTAGATTAGCAGCAGCAATAGGAGCATATGGACAATGACCGCACAACCACCATGTACTTTTTGTCGAAACAACATGTATACCTCCACCGAGGCATAAATCAGGGCAACTTTTCGAGTGGCATTTCCTCTATAATAGTAGGTGATGTTGGACCAGCCGACAAACCCTAGCTACTATAAATGGGGAGCTGGGGAGTAGTCACATAGAAGAAAACCCGCACGCAGCGACCTGGAGAGCTGGACCAGTACAAGAAGTTATACCTCAGGTGGGCGAGATGTCGTTTAGGCGGGCGGGTGGGATCTGCCCACACGACGGCAGCGAACAAGGGCGTGGAGGACCTTCGTCCGCGCCAGCGCCGGCTCCGAGAGGACGGTGCGCATCGGCTTCCTCCATCGCCGACGGCGACAACGTCAACGCTGCACCTCCTCACCTCCCGCAGCAGACGGGATCCGGCCGGATCTGTGACCACCGGTGAGGAGAGAGATAGAGTGGACACTGACATCTTGTTTTGATATGGAGAGGGTGAGAGAGCGAGACGCGAGAAACTCTATCAAACAAGAGGCTATAATGGAGTAAATAGAATACGCGTGTTCCCGGAAAAAAGAAACGAAAACTGGCGGACAATTTTTTAACGTACCAAGAAAGAAAACTCGATCAAAAACACGCCCCCGCTTCCAGGTCGCGAGAGTCGTCGTGCACACACACATAGACATAGACATGCATATCTGTATTTACGTAAAATTCCATTTCCATCTCCATCTCCAATCATATTTATCCAACTGGCACATTATTTACGTTGCACTACTAGGAAAAGGCCTGCTAGTGGCGCACCAGTTTTGCCTACTAATGGCGCACTACTGGTGCGCCACTAGCACCACGCCATTAGTATTAAATACTACTGGCGCACCACTGGTGCGCCATTAGTATCTGGTATACCACGAGCAGTGCGCCATTAGTATAGCCCAACGTGCGCCATTAGTATGCCTCCCAGGGGGCCATATTTACCCATGTGCTTTGGCATACTAATGGCGCACTGGGTGATGATGCGCCATTAGTATCCTTTGTGCAATGCGCCATTAGAGTTCTGAGTGGTGCGCCATTAGTATGAATATTAGGGTTTTTTTTTCTTTTCTGATATTTGCACAGGTTACAAAATATATTATTGGACAGAATATAGACAGCACCACACAGCAACAGAAATTTCATTGAATACAATAGAAGATTAGTCTCCGAATACAATTCATCATATTAGTCTCCGAATTCAAAAGACCGAACAAAGATAGAACATTACAAGTCTCGAGACCGCGAGTAGCAAGTTTGTCTTCACATTACAAGTCGATATCGATCATCTAAACTACCATCACATAGAAGAGAGCTGCGGTCATCATGATGAGCATCGTCGCGATGAAACTGGTTTTCATCCGGTTCCTCCAACGCTCCCTCCTCTCTCCCGCTAGATAGCACGCGTATCTAGATTCCGCCTCCGCCCTAGTGGTGTACCCTTTGTAACTGTTACCGCTGAAACGGTGAACCTGTCTCCGACACTCCTCCCAGTCGTCGTAGACTCCGGGAACCTTACCCTTGTACACGACATACGACGACATCTCTATGCACTAGCCAAACAAAACGTTAGTAGCAATTCACAGACAATACATAAGCAATATATAAGTATGCAACAAAAGGATCGAAAGAGAAAAGCAAGACATTAATAGCACGATTCATCGACCTACTAATAAATAGCATCGATTACATCTAAGTTGAACGACTGTCCAAACCAAAGAGACATACAAGTTCATTAAAGTTTAATTACAACATAAGCTAATCGATGTTTCAGAACTACACATACCATCACTACTTTTGACTCGACTCATGGGACCGGAGCGTGGATGAAGCCGCCGTCTTTCGTGATGGTCATGAAGTCGCGGGCGTTATCAGCCTGCATTTGTAGCGTTGTGTCTATCTCACTGTTGGACGGTTGATTTCTGAGGTAGAACTACCCGGAGGTACGAAGGACATCTTGATGGATGATTTCTGCAAACTCCGACTGGATGCGAAAGAATTCTTGTCTGATGTCCACGTCCTGGATTGCCGACAAGCTTGCGGCCCAATCTTTGAGATTATTTGGTAGCAGAAGGTGATTATAGTCCCGTACGATCGCCCGCATGTAATGGAGGGCGTAGTAGGCATCCTTCTGACCGCCAGGCGACTGCTTGACGCAGGGGAACGTCGTATTGTGGGTGAACACGTGCTTGCCGTACCTACGAACTGGCCTCTTGAAGGTGCCTCCAGATCTGGCGTCTGTTGGCCTCGGTCATTGTATGTCTTCTCAATAAAGGATTTGTGCTCTACCACCCAAGGATCGACCACGTCTATGTGTTGTAGTGCGACTAGGTTTGCTCTTTCGAAGTCGGCGAGTCGACCCTCGAAGTCGACATCCATTTCGCGGCGACCCTCACGGTGACCCCATCCAGCGAGCCTGCCGAGGTGCCTGTTGACAGGCAGACCAACGGGGTTCTCGATGCCTAGATAATTCATGCAGTAGGAGATGCACTCTTCGGTCAGAAAGCCCCTGGCTATGCTTCCCTCTGGACATGACATGTTGCAAACGTATCCTTTGATGACACCAGTCATCCTTTCGAACGGCATCATGCTGTGCAGGAATGTCGGCCCGAGTTGGATGATATCCTCCACGATATGAACCAGCAGATGCACCATAACATCGAAGAATGCGGGCGGGAAGTACATCTCAAGCTCGCATAGTATCACCACGATCCCTTCCTGTAGCCTTCTGAGTTGCCTCACGCCAACCGACTTCCGAGAGATGACGTCGAAAAAGTTGCATAGGCCAAATAGCGTTTCACGGACGTGCGCGTCCATGATCCCACGGATTGCAACTGGAAGTATCTGCGTCATCAGCACGTGACAGTCATGAGACTTCATCCCGCTGAACTTCTGCTTCGCTGAGTCTAGGTATCTGCTTATCTTCCCCGTGTAACCGTAAGGAAGTTTTACTCCTACGAGGCAGGTGAATAACTGATCGATCTCCTCCTGACTTAGAGTGAAGCACGCGGGAGGGAAGTCATTTCCGGTCATCTTGGCCTTTTTGCTTTGCGACGACTTTCCGTGTCCTGCTTTGCCTCATCGTCATCATCATTAGCGTGAAGCTCCTCCCTGACGCCCATTGATTTCAAGTCTGCCCTTGCTTTCGGCCCATCTTTGGTCCTCTCTGGCATGTTGAGCAGGGTACCAAGCAGACTCTCACACACGTTCTTCGTGATATGCATGACATCAAGGCTGTGAGGCACACGGTGGATCTTCCAGTACGGAAAGTCCCAGAAAACAGACCTCGTTTTCCATACCTTCAGCAGCGGCTCTGGTGCCTTTCGCTTCTTTCCCGGCTCTGGCGCCTTTTGCTTCTTTCCCGGCAGTGGGCAACCTTTCCAATTTTTCAACAGCTCATCTATTTCCTCGCCGCTCCTCGTACGCGGGCATCTTCGGGGTTTGGTTTCACCATCGAACAGATCCTTGCGTTTTCTCCATGGGTCATCGTCGCGAAGCCACCTTCGATGTCCCATGAACACGGTTTTCGAAGACCCGGGATCTCTATCTAGTTGGCGATACGTTGTGTCATCCATGCACCTGACGCATCCAGAAAATCCGTGGACCACCTGCCCCGCGAGATATCCGTAACCGAGATAGTCGTGCACCGTCGTGAGCAGTGCGGCTCTCATAGGGAAATATTCTTTCTCTACGGCGTCCCACGTATTGGCTGGCGTTTTCCACAGCGTGTCTAGCTCCTCTTTCAGCAGCCCCAGATACAGATTATGTCGTTCCCTGGTTGTTTCGGCCCTTCAATTAGCATACTCATGTGAATGTACTTCCTCTTCATGCACAACCAGGGGGGAATGTTGTACATCCACACAAACACAGGCCAGGTGCTATGTGTGCTTCTCTGGCTGCCAAATGGATTGACTCCATCGGCGCTCATGCCCAGCATGATGTTCCTTGGATCCTTCCCAAATTCTGGGTGTTCGAAGTTGAACGCTTGCCACTGGCTCCCATCCTTAGGGTGACTCAGCATCTTGTCTTTTTTATTTATCTCCGGATCATTTGCGTCATCTTCTCGCTTCTTCTCCTCCCTATCCGCGTGCCAACGTAGGAGCTTTGCTACCTTAGGGTCCGCGAAATACCGCTACAGACGAGGAGTGATCGGAAAGTACCACACCACTTTTCGAGGAGCTTTCTTCCTCTTCTTGTATCGAGTGATGCCGCACACCGGACATATGGTAGACTCCGCGTGCTCGTCCCGATAAATGATGCAATTGTTCATGCACACATGGTATTTCACGTGCGGTAAATCCAGAGGACACACGATTTTCTTCGCCTCCTCGAAACTGGTCGGGCACTTGTTCCCCTTGGGAAGACGTTCGTGCTAGAATGACATGTTCTCGTCGAAGCATGCGTCGGTCATTTTGTGTTTTACCTTCATCTCCAGAGCCATGAGCGTTACTTTCAGGCGGGTATCCTTGGGCCTGCATCCTTCATACAATGGAGTAATCGCGTCTATCCCCAGTTGATCCATATTGGCTTTCTCTCGGGCGGCAGCTCTTGCGTTATCCGTCTGCTTGAGAAGCAGCTCTTGGATATGAGGGCCCTAAACCCAGCCCATCGATGGTCCATCGTCGTCTGCTCCGGCATCTTCATCTTCATGATCATGCCCTTCGTCTGCTCCGGCATCTTCCTCATCATCATGTCCTGCATCTTCTACATGATGACTGTGTACAGCATCACCGTCGTGATCATGTCCTGGAGATTCTTCGTCTTCTCGCCCGCCCGAGCCGCGGTGGTTGTCTTGCTGCCCTTCCTCATTTCTTGCCCGGCCCCCATGGACGACTTCATAGTCATCTTCATCACCTTGCCACCGATAGCCATCCATGAAACCACGCAAGAGCAGGTGGTCCCGCACCTGCCCGGAATCCGGGTCCGCAATAAGGCTCTTCAGCTTGCATCTTCGACACGGACATCTTATCTCCGTCTTGTTCTTTTGAAGCATCTCGGCCTTCGCGGAGCTCAAAAACCTATTCACGATGCCTTCGGTCATCGTGCAGACCATGGTCGCCTGCGGGGTAGAGCAAAATGATATTTTAGAACTAAGAAAAAATTTGGCATGACTTTGCCTAAAAATAGGACCAAAAAGAATGCATAGTGCCAAAATTCTCGCCGAAACGGAAATGAATCAACATGCCGGCAAAATATTGGCAACTATCGCATTTCAAATACCGGTACCTGCAAACACAAACATATATGCAACACCACAAACATACATAGATCTAGCTAGGCCATAAAAAGTGCATGTGCACGTTGTTGGAGGGAGAAAAAAATTAGATCTACAACATAAAGATAGCTTCCCCCCTTACTTACCTATCAAAAAAGGTATTTTAACCACTTAATTGGGATGGATCTATGGTGCAAATGAGGTGAGGAGGAGGAGGCAGCCGAGACAAGAGCTTGGAGGAGGAGGAGGAGGCAGCCGAGACAAGATCTATGGTGCAAATGAGGTGAGTGGGTAGGTGTGGCTGTCCAAAATATCTAGGTGGTCCCAGGTTACTAATGGCGCACCACCCATGAATGCACCATTAGTAACCCTGGTTACTAATGGCGCACCTGCTGGTGGTGCGCCATTAGTAGTTTTGCAAAAAAATAAAAAAAAATATATATACTAATGGCGCACCAGGGCACAGTGCGCCATTACTAGTTTAAACTAGTTATGGCGCACTATGCCCTGGTGCGCCATTAGTAGTTTTCCAAAAAAAATAATAAAAAAATATAGTAGTGGCGCACTCTGTGGCTGGTGCGCCATTAGTATGTTTGGAAAAATAGAAAAACAAATTTGTTACTAGTGGCGCACCGTGTGTCTGGTGCGCCATTAGTGTCTTTCACACTAATGGCGCACCAGCACAGGGTGCGCCACTGCTCTATACTAGTGGCGCACCAAATGTCTGGTGTGCCATTAGTGGCCATATCATCTATAGCCCTTTTCCTAGTAGTGTTGTTAATTATATACGCAGCAATATTAACGTACAACATCTCTTGTTTGCGGGCGTCCGGACCACTGCCATGGCCGGTCCTGACCAACCCGAACCCTCTTCATCACCCGCGCGTGCTTCCCGCCCGAAACGGTCAGTGCCGCATTCATGCCCGGCTAGAGCGGACGCGACCTCTCACTGGCGCCGGCATTGAAGCGGCGCGCCGGCCGAGAGAGCGTCGCCCGCGTCGCTTCCTGGTGCACGCGACTGCTCCGCATTCAAAGGTCGCAATAGCCGGCCACAACATGCATGTAAAAAGTTCTTGGGAGTCCGTGCTACAACTAGCTGTCCTCCCCCAACTCGTCAATCTCTTCAAGTAGTGCTAGTACTCCATGGCGCGATCCATCGACAAGCAGGCGGGAAAGTTATCGTATACTCCGTTTGCGGTGAGTGGCATGCCGAGCGACCGTGTGGGTCGAGCCATGGAGGAGGGTGATACACGAACACGACAGACGTGATTTAAACGTTGGTTTTGCTCGAAGGCGCGATCTAACGAAACGAAACGTTGGTTTCTCTCCATTTACATATTTTCTCCAAAAAAACGGAAACTTTCCACTCCATTTTCATTCATATTCCATGGTTGCCCCGTTACAACATTCCATCAAATACAAAGGAAAACTAACACGCATGCTGATGCATCTCAATGATTCACAGATCATAGCCAATATTTACTTCACAAGTAAAGACAAATGTTGTGAGAGCGTGTACGAAAGAAAAACTACTGATGGGGTCACTATGACTTAAACCCTAAACAGGATTCAATTTCCTGGCCAGGTAGAACCTGTCGAAGGAAAGACGGCTGGCACCCTCGGATCATACGATGCTTTTGTGCAGTTCCACTAAAATCGAGCTGAGCATCCCTGATGGCAAAGATATTTAAGAAGTGTGATTAGAATAATAGTACTGGCAGTAGTTCATGAGACATAAACTCATCACAAGTGGAAGCCGGTAGAAGTAGAGAAAGATCGACATGGAGATGGAGCTACGGCAGTGGAGCAAGCTGGCTCCAAAAGGAAGATGGACTACCTGGGACGTCGGGCTGTAGCTAGAAGGGCGGTTGGGACGCGGCATCGGCCCATACCGCGGTGACCCCCGATTGGGACGCACCGACTGTGGGTTTTCTCCCTCGCCGATGTCGACCGCGTCCACGCAGAACATTGTTCCCTTCCCCTAGCTGCAGGATCAGGCCGGATATGTGACCAGCGGTGTGGCCACCGTCGTTCTATGCTTGTGAAGAGAGCAACCTAAGCAAGCAGGCTTGTAGCTTAGGCTCCTCCTAGTGTATATATAGTGGTTTTCTTTTACTCCCCATATCAACCATTTTATGTTGCGTACGTGTCATTGAAGAGTGAAATGATGGTTGCTTCTTCCGACTAACTTACTGTGTGATTTGACTGCTCCTTAGTGGCCCCTATACGTACTCCCCTTACGTGTATGCAACAGTCACACGTACACATGGACGCAAAAACGCGCGCGACGCCCTAATGCATGCATGTCCGAGCACACGACGGAACACACACGGTCACGCTCAAGTGCTCAACCTACACATGCATGTACACACATACTCAGTCAGTGTGAGCTAGTGACCATATAAACACCGGAAAATATATATATTGAGCGCAATGAGCGCATTATGAAGTCCACTGACCGTATTTTTACAAATATACAGTGACAGACAGTGTATTTATCTCGTTTGAAATTAAGCCATATTAACTGGAGAGGAGGCAGTATGGACTAGCATTACTTTGCCGTGTCCCGTCCACTTGCCGAACGAGGAGAAGCTTGCAGGACGGGAGAAGCTTGCGCGCGGTGGCTCGCAGGAAAAGGAGAAACTTTTGACTAATGCAAGCTCTCCCTCGCTCAGGCGATGGACGTGCAACAGTTAATTCGGTGTCAGATTGCCAGAAGCATACACTATACTAGTACTATTTTTGTTCGACTTCCCGAATAGGCGAACAACCAAGCGCAAAGTTTACTAGTAGTACTAGTACTACTACTATAGTCTATAGAGGTATGTACTATACTAGTACTAGGAACCGGATGGAGGAGTGTCTGCACTCTTATTATAATTTTAAAATGTGATAAAGCAATCTTCAACACATTTGGTTCTCTTCGGGGGTTCTCGCATGTGATAATGGAAGTTGATTGCATGGAACACTCGCCACAATTCTCGCTTAATTCTGGCTCATATCCTATTACAAATAGGAGCGCTCGGTAATATTTCCTCTTTTTTTGTTATTCAGCATGTAAACAGGTCAGCAAACCTTGCGGCACATCTTTGTGCGAACTGTGCTTGCTGCACTTTGAATGTGGCCGAGAGCTGGCTTGATGAAACACCTCGCTTCCTACTTCTTTTTTTGCGGGGTACCTCGCTTCCTAGTGACCAGTTTCTTGGCTGATCTTCCTAAGAATGCTTATATATGAATAAAGCTCTCTCATTTACCCACAGAAAAGATTAAGCCATATTAACCGGAAAGGAGGGAGTATGGACTAGCACAATTTTTGGTGTGTCCCGTCAACTCGCAGAGCGAGAAGAAGCTTGTAGGACAAGGTGAAGCTCGCTTGCGCCTTTTGACTAATGCAACCTACCCTCGTGCAGGCGGTGGACCTGCATCAGTCCATTTGGTGTCAGATTGTCAGAGGCATACACTGTAGTACCCAACATGCGGAGTACCATCATTGTTCGACTTCACGAAGAGGCGAAGAGCCAAGCGCAAGGTTTAGTAGTACGAGTAGTACTACTACTAGAACCGCATGGTGGAGCGTCTGTACTCTTATTTTTTTTAATGTCTGATAAAGTACATGTTTATTCCGGAGAAGGGCGGAAAACGGCAGCCCAACATGTAATGATGATATCGATCAACCAACCATGCTTGAATATATCTTGGCCTCCGTGCGAGCCCGTCTGTGTGTTCTTGCTCCTTGTCTCTCTCAAGGAATGGCGGGTTGGCCATTTTGCCGTCAATTGAGATCGGTTTGCTCACACTCCTGTCCCACATGTCAGTGATATGCCAAGAGGAGGTGTATTGGCCGACTGGCCATACGCGTACTTGGTTTTGCACCTACATACTACTCCTCCCTCCGTCACAGTTTACAGGGCGCGCTTCATTATGATGCATTTCTCTCAATGCATTTCCACCACTAGAGAGACTTTAGACGCGTTTGGTTTAATGCTCAATTAATTAGGGCGTGGTAACCGCAATCAAGTCCACAATTTTCTCTCAATGTACTACTACGGAGTGGAGTAAGTGCATGCATGTGTGTACCCTGGGTGGAAGCACTGCATGCATGTGTGTACGCATTATTTCCTCTAGTAATAGACGCCGTGCTATAACTACCAATGCTATTTTTCAGGCCGATCGCTAGTCGCCTTGGTCCCACAGATTTTTTGTTTTTTCTGAAGCGCGCTCTATAAACAGTGACGGATGGACTATTATGATCGGATTCAAAGAAGAGTGTATTGATGGTTGCTTCTTCCGAGCAAATTACAGTGGGAAAGGTGGAGCTTATGATTTGACTGCTCATTACTCATTATTAATGCGGCGCAACGACCGGGCTGAGTCTCCCATGCGGTTGTGCACTACCCCCTCGGTTCTTAAATATACTTCGGAGTATTTTTCTTTCTAGAGATTTCAACGAGTGACTACTCAAATATTTGTCTTTTTAGAGATTCAAATGGACTACTACATACGGATGTATATAGACGTATTTTAGAGTGTAGATTCACTCATTTTGCTCCGTATGTAGTCACTTGTTGAAATCTCTAGAAAGACAAATAGAGTATTTAGGAACGGAGGGAGTACACATATGAAGCAAAATGAGTGAATCTACACTCTAAAATATGCCCATTTGAAATTTGTAAAAAGACAAATATTTAGGAACGAAGGAGTATAATTTTGTGTATGGCACATGGACCCGGATGCTGAAGAGGCTTCTGGCAATGCTATCAAGCTTCCAGCATTTGTTTACATAATTGACGTACTATACAAATAATTTTCTAGCGACATGAAATTGTACAATGGTGTGAGCTTTCAGCTTTTGTTTCGTGTGTCTTGCCATCGATGCTCTTTCGGAAACAATAAAAAACTAACTTCCTTGCTAATGCATCTCCATTATTAGCAGATTAGAGCTAATATTTACATCACAACTGAAGACAAAGTTGTGAGAAGGTGTTAAATTAAAATTGATCCATGCTTTCATTGCAGCAACGTCCACCCAGCTCTGTCTAAATCAACAAGGCATGTTGGGGAAAAAAGTAGCTGTCTGGAGCATGCAACATTCCGATCATTTTGTGCAGTTCCACAAAAATAGATCTGAGCGTCCCTATTCCAAAGATATTAAGTGTGATTACGATAATAGAGGACTGCTGATGAAACAATAAACACACAAATAGAAGCCGGTCACCTTTGCAGTCTCTCTTAAGACTAACTAGTTGGAGAAGATTAGGCTCGGAGTTGGATGAGGAGGATAGAGCAAAACCAATCTCCCTTTGTGCAGTCGCACTGAAATGTAGAGACGTTGCCCATGTGACATTTTAGTACAACTGCACAAAACACTCTTAAGAAAAAAGTGATTTGTGCAGTTCACCAAAAGGTCGCAATAGCAACGAGGTGAAATGGATAGCCATGTTTGCAAAAAAGAGGTAGAAAGGAAACAATTACTGGCCAATAACAGTTGATGACACATGCGACGACAAAAAATAAGCATATTCCTTGTCCTAAGGGAAGATAACAACACTGTTGTGTTTGTCTGAAACGGTGTGAGGACGAGATTGCAATATGGAAAGTACGCCGGACGAGCTACGTTTTGGGAAAAGAACTATGGAAGATCCACATGCAGCGACGTGGGAAGACGGGCAGTGGAGCAAGGCCGGAGGGGATACCTGGAGGTCGTCGGGATGTAACTAGGTGAGCAGCGGCGGGTGGAATCTACCCATACTGCCGCAGCGAGCAGGTGGTGTAGGCCCTAGCGCACCGGAGCTTGGTCAGAGAGAATGGCGTGTACCGCAGATCGAGACGTGCTGCCTCGGTGCCGTCGAACGGAGAAACGATGCACTTCCTCCCTTTCCCCCGGCGGACGGGATGCGACCGGATCAGTGACCAACGGTGAGAGAGAGAGAGGCCACCGCAGCCTTTTGTGAGATACTCTGAAGAGAGAGAAACCAGGCAGGCAGGCTCCATTGTATATAGTGGAGCGGACTACCGTTTTCTCCATAAAAATCATTTTATATTCTGTGTACGTGCCATTGAGCGCTATAACTTTATTTAAAAATAACGCGCCAACGCGTCAAGTCGAACTTTGTTTCGTGCACGCGTGGTACCATGACCTCCCTAGGTAAACAACCGCTACACGCGTTCAAATTAGCACGTGGGCTACCATTTCATAAAGAAATGAGCTCCACCGTGTACCCGCGCGGGTGTGGCTGGGCACGAAGCGTGAGTACATGCACGGTGCACCTATTCTCTTCTTGTATACGTACACCACCTACGTGGGGTTGTGTGAGAGATACGAACCTAGAGAGATATAGTGTGTGGGTTCGTGAGAGTTTTTTTGGGGGGGGGGGTCAATCAAAAAATGTAACATATGCAATGTTTGTGAAATAGAGTCCTGTATATATCATACATATAGAGGGGGCGATCCACGAGAAGAGAGTGGAGGTATCATCGGCTTGTGGTGTCCATAGAATCGAAGAGAGGGATGATGTGTGTGTGTGTGCGCGCGCGATCGATAAAGAGTGCCATCGAATTTGTGTGTGCCCACGTCAAAGATATAGAGTGGCTGGCCTACTGGAACGTGAGAGGGGACATGTGCAGTTTGTCTCTGTGGCATGGATGCCTACCTACAACGCTCGACTATCGGTGTGTGGTGGGGGGAGAGGGAGGCCTAATTAACTATAGAGGTACAATGGCTGGTATATGTGTGGAGGAGGAGAGAGGCCTACCTCATGTATTAAGGAGATCAATCTACCTCATGTATTAAGAGAGATCGATCAGCATCCATCCATATGTGGAGAGGAATAAGGTTGGGAGAGAGACAGAGCTAGAGTGTTGGAGGGGGTGGTAGTGGAGTTGCTTCTAACAAATGGTGGGATAGGCTTGCTAGACAAACGGAGGGAACGCCTGCAATATCAATAAGAGAGGAGATGGCTGCTTGTCTATGCACGTGCGTGTGAGAGACGGGTCAGGAGGCATGGACGAATGATGAGGGACGACGATATGGCTGTGGTAAGCAGACGTAACTACATAGGAAGATCAATCGCCCTTTGTTAGAGAAAGGAGAGACATAACTTGTGAGGTACGTCGATCGATGGGGGGGGGGAATAGTTAAAGTCGATCTAGGTATATGTTGGGAGATCGATCGGTATACATGCATGTGTGTGTTAGAAGCAAATGAGGCATGGGGAGAAGGATAGAGAGAGAGGGATGCATCTAGGAGGTGGTATGAGAGGCATACTATATCGAGGGGGAAGGAGTGTGCGAGTACGAGATCGATGAAAAGAGTGATGGGAGTGAGGCATGGACGGTGATAAGAGAAGAGGGGAAGCTTGTGCTTGTGCTAGGCACACCTGGCTAGAGAGGCATATCGATCAATGTGTGCTGTAAAGGAGCTGGGGGGCCTACACACACCGTGGGTGAATGACCTAAAGTGAAAAGACGAATTTGCGTGATGGAGCTAGAGAATGCTGAGGGAGGGTGAGAGGGATGCGGGCATGTGCATGCACGAGAGAAAGTTAGCGCTAGCTACAAAGATAAGAGGATTGTGTGGGTGTGAAAGACAAATAGAGATCATACTTCACTATAAAAAGCAAATTCAGATATTTGCAGAATTTATCATAGTGTTTTGAACCAACGCATGTGTGAATATATATAACGGTGATACACATGGTGTGGTTATGAACATGTTATACTACATACAATATATTTTATCTCTACTCTTATAAAAAACGGAGTTGTTGATGATGGTGTGCCTGCCATCCTGCAATATAGGCCGTCCGATTTATATCTGGCGGATAGGAAGTAAACTATGGCAATTTTGAAAAAAGATACCCACACCCCTCTCCATATTTGCAAATTAGGCACCTTGATCATGTTGATGTTCTATGGAACGCATGGGCATCTTGCTAGTACTACGTATAATACATAGAACATTGATTATAATTTGGGCTAATGTGTGGCTTTTGCAGCTCAGGTCTAAATACTTGTCATAATGTAGGGGGCGAGGCACTATACTTTGTGTGATAAACACGGTGTACATATGAAACTTGGTTTAGATTATGAATATATAGTTAGTACATCAAATGTACTATTATTTGGAATCAACATCAAGTGTATTCGAAAAATAGAATTCGAGTTCATGTAGTACACATAGTTCATATCTATTTCTATAGTAATCATGTGGTGTGTTATTAAGATAATACACGAATGATGGTTGAAGTTGGCAACAATCATGATTGTAGATTCTTATTGAAATATAGAAACGAATTCAAATTTAGTTCAAATTGCATCGGTAGTATAGACATTTGGAATGCACTAAAATGTTGGTATGAGTAGGTTACATGCATTATACAGCCAGCGAAAAAATTTAATTGGACATAACATGGATTCATACTCCCTCCTTCCATCTATATAGGGCGTAATGAGTTTTTTAGGACCGCCTTTGACTATTGACAAGATTAATAGTACATGACATGCACAATGTGAAAATTATATCATTGAAAGAACCTTTCACAGACGAATTTAACGGCGTGCTTTGTGTAAGTTGCATGTCATATATTATTGATCTAATATTTGGTCAAAGTTAGCATCGAAAAACGCATTAGGCCCTATATAGATGGAAGGAGGGAGTAGCTTTGAATAGCATTTGTATAGTAAAACGGCGCAAGACTCTCTCTTTGTGTGGTGTGAATAGTTTTATTTTTTCGTTTTCTTTTTGGTTGAGGGAAGTGCGAATTGATTTGGTACGTACAAGTACAATATTACTACACGTTAGGCTTGTCCCTAAAATTCAACCCGCGCCTTGTTATATCCCGAAAATTCAGATATCGTGCTCCCAAAACTGGCGCCTTCACAACCCGCGCCTTGCTATCCCGAAATTACAACGCGCGCGAAAACTCCCTCCAGCTGCCAAATCCCGACACGTGAAATCCCCCTTCTAACCTTGAGCCGAAAGGGCCGCTAGTTCAAATCGGTGGGGGGTTACTTTTGTAACACACCCTACATTTTGGACAAGCACGTCCCTAAGTCATGGTTCACCCCCTCCCATCGCCCCCTTTTCTCCATTCAAAACCCCAGGCCGCCATAACCTCTGCGCTCCAGCCACGAAACCCCACCCTCCTTCGTTCGCCACCTCACCGCTACCCAGCCGGAGCTTCTTCCCCGACGATGTCGTCCACCGCAACAGCTCGACGTCCCTCGTCCACGTCCCTGGATGAGGATTCGTCGTCCATCTCGTCGTCCCGCCGGTTCAGCCGCCCCGTCCTCCACCTCCAAGGAGCTGCTCCGATGATCGTCTCGTCTATCGCGGCTGCTCCATCCCCACAGCGCCACCTTAACCTGCTCCGCCGGAACCACAGCATCCTCACCGACTCCTCGGACGAAGCCGAGGCCTACTCGGCGCCACTAAAGAGGTTGTACACTCATCGCATCGCACCTTCTCCTTAACTCGACCTTCCGGCGTCGACGGTGCTCCATTTCGCACCCCCATGGAGCGGCTACCTTGAAGCCGGCGCCATGGACGACATCTCCACGGCAGCTCTCCCCAAGTGCGAGGCCCCTGTCGGTGTCAAAACCAGCGGATCTCGGGTAGGGGGTCCCGAACTGTGCGTCTAAGACTAATGGTAACAGGAGGCGGGGGACACAATGTTTACCCAGGTTCGGGCTCTCTCGATAGAGGTAATACCCTACTTCCTGCTTGATTGATCTTGATGATATGAGTATTACAAGAGTTGATCTACCACGAGATCGTAGAGGCTAAACCCTAGAAGCTAGCCTATGACTATGATTGTTGTTGTCCTACGGACTAAACCCTCCGGTTTATATAGACACCGGAGGGGGCTAGGGTTACACAGAGTCGGTTACAGATAAGGAGCTCTACATATCCGAATTGCCAAGCTTGCCTTCCACGCAAAGGAGAGTCCCACCCGGACAAGGGACGAAGTCTTCAATCTTGTATCTTCATAGTCCAACAGTCCGGCCAAAGTATATAGTCCGACTGTCCGAGGACCCCCTAATCTAGGACTCCCTCAGCCCCTTCGGCAGCGGCGTCCATACCAGCCGGATCTGCTACTGCTGCTCCAGCTCTCGCTCGGTCGCTCGCGCTGCCGCTGCTGCTCCGGCTCTCGCTCGATTGCTCGCTCGCCCAGCTGCTGCTGCTCCGGCTCTCGCTCGCTCGCTCACGCAGCTGCTGTTGCTCTCCCCCTCGCTTGTGCAGCTGCTCTGCTCCGATTTAGCTACACTTCAGTTGACTGAATCGACTTTCGGGTCAGTCGATTTTCAAGGGGTGAGTGGGGGGGGGGGGGGGGGGGGGCTCACCGGAGTTAAGGAAGAACCACCCGCAGCGGGGATGGGGGCTCGCCGGAGAGGTACCCCACTATCTATCTTAGGGTTCAGGGTGGGGGGCGGGGGGCCTAGAGGGCTGGCCGGGGCGGCGGCAGACCGGCAGTGGGGAGTTGTTTCGGGGCGAAGTAGAGTCCCACCCGGACATGGGACGAAGTCTTCAATCTTGTATCTTCATAGTCCAATAGTCCGGCCAAAGGATATAGTCCGGCTGTCTGAGGACCCCCTAATCCAGGACTCCCTCAGTAGCCCCTGAACCAGGCTTTAATGACGATAAGTACGGCGCGCAGATTGTCTTTGGCATTGCAAGGCGGGTTCCTTCTCCGAATACTCCATAGAAGATTTTGAACACAAGGATCGTGTCCGGCTCTGCAAAACAAATTCCACATACCACCGTAGAGAGTATAATATTCCACAAATCTAATCTGCTGACAACTTTTCATAGCATGACATCACGCGGCGGCCCGGTCTTTATACGAACCGTTTTTTCCCATCCTGCTACTACACGTGTTGCGAGGCGGTTTTATTTGCACGTCTTGTCGAAGCAGAGTCGTGTCCCCCTTATCACGGGATTCTCATCAATACAGGCGTGGGTAACCCAATCGTGCTATTAGTATGACTCCTCGGCTTTAGGCAAGTTCCAAACGGCCACGCGGAGGACACTTGATATTCACCCTCTTTATAAAGAGGTCCAGACCCGTCCTTTTCTTTCCACGCCCAATCCTTCCCTTCTCCTACCTCGAGTTCCAACACCCAAGGTTCAGGCTAAGCGCTTCGGACCTTCAATCATGTCCGAATCCAACCTTCAAGGCCGGTGGATGACCTCTTCCGTCACAGAGGAGGACATCAAGAAGCTTAGGGAGGCTAGGTATCTGACCGCCAAAATCCCCCACAGGCTACCTGCTCAAGGGCAAGTTATCCCCACTCCCAAACCCAACGAGAGTGTCATATTTGTTTCCCACTTCCTTCGAGGGCTTGGCTTTAGTCTTGATCCCTTCGTAAGAGGGCTCATGTTCTATTACGGGCTAGATTTTCATGATCTAGCTCCAGATTCCATCCTTCACATCTCGTCGTTTATCGTCGTATGTGAGGCCTTCCTCCGCATTACCCCACACTTCGGCCTGTGGCTCAAGACCTTCAATGTGAAGCCGAAGATGATCAATGGGCGACACATGGAGTGTGGAGGCGCTATAATAAGCAAAGGTGCCGACGCCCTATGGCCAAAGGGCTCCTTCCCGGAGGTGTCCGACTTATGGCAACGGGAGTGGTTTTACATCACAACCCCCCGGGGTACGAAGTGGGCGGCCGCCCCAGCCTTTCACCCAGGCCCTCCGACCCAACTGGCATCATGGGTCTACAAGGGGTTGGACTGGGGCCAGTTAATGCCATGCTGACATTGCAAAGCCGCATCCGAGATCTCGTTAAGAGGGATGTCAGTCTCGTCAAAGTAATACAAGTAATGCTGGTTCGTTGGGTCCTGCCATGCCAACGTCGATCTCTCCGTATGTGGGAGTTCAACCCAGAAGGACCGCGAACTATTCAACACTTCTTCGGCATGACGCTCGAAAGGATGTATGGATTATTCTTCGGATCACAAATAGTCTCCGGAGACCACCGAGGATGCGGGTCTCAACCGCAACCGTCCAGATACCCAAGTAAGTAATTCTGCGACCGAACATGCTGTCTTTATATTTGTCATAACATTATTCTGAAAATTGTCCTCGGCCAGGATTGGATACGAAAGGCGGAGAGGATCAGGTGTTCGGCCCCCTTCCCGAAGGCTCGCCGGATCCTGTACTAACCAGGATGCTTGAGCGCGCACCCTATCAAGTGCCATCAGGAGAAGATGAAGGGAGGAATAGAGAAGCCGAGAGCGGGCTTCATACATTACACATCCAAACCGGGGGAATTAGTGCCTCCGCAAAGGAGGGTGATCGGGGAGGTGAATCTAAAATCCCCTCTCCCCACGGGAAGAAAAGGGGCGCCCCTGAAGATTTGGAAACGGAGGCTTCCAAACGAGGGAAGAAACCCTCACCAGGGGGCCCTGCCCCATAGGGCATCCTTACCGCACAACGCCCACAAGGGGGCCAGCCGTCAGCCGAGCTGTAAGTAAAAAAAGGCACATTAGTAAATATGTCCTGCTTTTTCTCTGAGAATAACATCCGAGGCATATGTTTTGTAGCCCGGCTCATAGCCCTTCTCCACAAAGTTCTTCTTCGGGGGATCTTCTTCCGGAGATGATGGAGAGTGAAATGCCTCCTCCTGCCTCCCCGCCTCGTGGGGCGAACGACCCCGAGGTGTCATCATGGAGGATTTCTCCTGATCCGCAAAGGCCAGAAGGGAACTCTTTGGCCGCCCGAAGTCCGGAGTATTCGGCTCATAGGGAGAACAATAAAAAGAGCCCGGGACTGTCCGGTGTACAACCGGACACGTTGATGGATCTTTTGGAGCAAGCGGCTATCTCAGAGGAACATCGTATCTTGATGGGTGCAGTGGTTGAGAGGATCTCATCCGCCAAAAGCGGGTTGAATGAAGCTTTGCGAGCCTGCTAAGAGGCTTTGAGGTACGCAAAGTAATATATATATATATATTTGACTATACCGCACACGCTAGGTGTGCCCTGTATAGATAGTAGCCCCTGAGACTCTGGTTGCCGTCCAGAGGCGGCAAACAGAGGATCATAGTCCCAGGTAATGATCGCACTGCTTTCATGTGCTAGCGGCTGAGGGTCCAGCGGCTGACCGGACTGCTGATTTTGCCAAACTGAGGCGACAGCTTGACGTGGCGGATGCCAACATCGCGCTTGTGAACAAGCGGCTTGACGAGGCACAGGGTATGTATTTTCGGGTGGTCAGCAAATATTAAGAGGAGCATCATGCTAGTATCTATAATATGCTTTGACTGCAGATGGAGCTGCGGCCGTGGAGATCCTTCGGGCAGAACTTGACCGAGCCAAGGAACAAGCCAGAAGAAGTGATGCGGCCGCCCTGAAGGCAGACGAAGAGTTAAAAGCCGAACAGGCTGCTCATCGCCAGAGCGAAGAGAAAATAGCCAACATAGCTCTTGAGCTACAAAATGACGCCAGCCGCTATGAGCTCCTCGAAAGGGAAAGCCAGGTGAAAGCGGCTGACTTGAAGAAGGCCTTGGAAGCAGCCAAGGAAATGCGCTCTGGAATTAGAGCGGCGTGGGAGGAGCTTCGCCAAGCCGGAGATATCACGGCTGGGAAGCCCTTCCTATTGCGGATGAAGTTCGGCAATCCGAAGTATGCCCCTCTGGATCAATTATGGAGTGCTGCAGACGCATAGTTGGACTTAGCAAAGAGTGCTGCTGATGCGACTAAGTATTTCAAAGATCAGAAGGATAATGAGGTGGAAAGGTTGTTCTGGTCACAGTTTAGTGCTCCAAAGCGTCCTCTGTTGTTAAATGAATAAATGGCCGAGTGGGCCGAGCTCCATAGGTTGTCCGGGCTTGCCATGAGGTCTGTCGTGGATCATCTTTGGCCGAAGGAACCAAGTCCGGATAGTTATTTTGGTTTAGTGCAACGATTTCTTCGTGCTGTGCCGCATATCAACGCTGTAAAGGGTCGGCGTGCATAGAGGGTGCGCGGATAGCTCTTGCCCGTGTTAAGACATTTTGGGCAGAGATGGAGGCCACCGCTATTGCCACCAGGGGTCCGACCGGAGGCCAGGACTCGCCCGAGCACTATTTTGAAGAAGTCCTAGAAGGCGCCCGTTTAATAGAGGCTCAGTGCTCAAAGAGTACCATGTTCCAGTGACATGTATCTTGATTGTAAAAACAATGCTATTTTGATTATAAAGGCTATTTTTATACTTTTGCCCGTAAAGTATTAAGTGCCTCCTATGCGGCCGTTTATGTATGTATGTATAAAACCTGAAAGTTTGCAGTCGTCGGCTTCCGCCCCCACGCATATAATGCGGGGGTGTTCGGTAAAGCGCGTAATCACACTTGATCCAACGACTTGGTCCATTAAGGAGGTGATAGCGCGGCGAACAAGGCAATCAGACTATATAGCTTTAACACTTTCACTTAGCCATAGGAGTTTGACGGTGGGGCTACTATATAGCCCCTGGTACTTCCGCGTTCATCCGAATACGGTGCACGTACGTACATCACCGGGAAACGGTCCTTTGTTACTGCGGAGGAATCGCGAAGATTCCGCTGAGTCATCGGGTGGTTGACCAGTCTCGCGCTTTATCATGACAACCAGTTTTCGGCTTTCTCTACTGAGGTGCTCATCCGGATGAACCAGGGCACAATCGCAGTAGTTCTCCCGGTGCCACCTTACCCGATAGAGCGGAACGTAAGGTAGCAAAACACGGGAGCCGGGCAAACCCAACTATTGACCAAAGACATGATTCGGAGTTGATGCATATAAGGCCAAACTCGCGACGCCGAACACTCCCGAAGGTATTCGGACTTTACAACATATACTGGGCTGAGTAACGCCCTCGATAATGAGCCCTAAATTTTCAGGTACATGCATTAATCTGGCATGACGAAATGCCAATAACGCCAGTATCCCTCTCGATTATGTGAAGTGCCTGGAGGGTGTGAATCAACAAGAGACATTAAAAAAGGTTTACACATGGTCTTAATCTAAAAAGAAACCTTTGGACGGGACCCTGCTGCATGTCTTCGCCTTTATCTCTGTTGTGCCGTATCCTGGAGGGGTGTAGCATGGTGATCATCTGTAAAAAAGAAAAACCCCGATGAAAGAATCTGTTGTGTTTGTGCGAAAAGTTGGTTATTCTTAATGAACCATGAAAATTTAATCTATTGTGTATGAATAGGGTCGAGCCAAACTATGGACCCTTTTACGTGCGGGCAGCCCCTAGCACCACGTGTGGGGGCGTGTCTACCGACCAAGCTCAGGTTTATCTGGGCTGCTACAACCAGTGGTGCACCGGACACGTCTAGCCGCGTCCGTGGTCTTGACGACCGATCATTTATTCGGGTTGGGGAGGCCGTTTAGTGGTTCGGCTATTAGAGCCGCCGCATATTCTTCCGCGCGCAGAGAACGCTCTGTATTTCCGCTAATTGAGATGACGCCACGTGGACCGGGCATCTTGAGTTTAAGATAAGCATAATGCGGAACTGCATTAAAACGAGCGAAGGTCGTTCTTCCGAGTAGTGCATGGTAGCCGCTTCGGAATGGAGCGATGTCGAAGATTAGTTCTTCACTTCGAAAGTTTTCGGGAGAACCGAATACAACCTCTAATGTTAGAGAGCCCGTACAGTGGGCGTCTGCGCCTGGTATTACTCCTTTAAAGGTAGTACTGCTTTAGCTAATTCTTGATGGGTCTATCCCCATTTTGCGGATAGTGTCCTGATATATTAGATTGAGACTACCGCCGCCGTCCATAAGGACTCGGGTGAGATGGTATCCGTTAATTATTGAGTCGAGTACCAAGGCAGCCGAACCTCCATGCCAGATACTAGTCGGATGATCCCTGCGATCGAAAGAGATCGGGCAGGCCGACCATGGGTTGAATTTGGGGGCGACAGGCACTACATCGTATACGTCTCGGAGTGCGCGTTTGTGCCTCCTCTTTGGTACGTGCGTTGCGTAAATCATGTTCACTGTTTTGACCTCTGGTGGAAATTTCTTCTGTCCTCCAGTGTTCGGCTGGCGAGGTTCATCCTCGTCTTCACTTGGCTGCTCCCTCCCTTTGTGTTCGGCGTTTAGCTTGCCGGCCTGCTTGAAGAGCCAGCATTCTCTGTTGGTGTCATTCGCAGGTTTCTCGGGGGTGCCATGAATCTGACATGATCTGTCTAGAATGTTGTTTAGGTTGGACGGTCCATCTCTAATGCCTTTAAATGGCTTCTTCCGCTGACCAGGTCGAGAGCCCCTGAATCCGGCGTTTACCCCGTGTTGTCTGGGCTGTTGTCAGGACCCCGATTCTAAGTCACACCGATCTAGCCTGTAACACCTCATATCACTTTGCGGCCTCACGCACGGTATTCCCACGGGTGTCGCCTTACCATGGCCCATGACCGTTTGCGCCTTTTGGCTCACGTATATGATAGTGTCGCTAGCATCCATATGACAGAGAACTTAGGCCGACATGACTAGTCGTGAACCCAAAGTGGCACTAACTTACGGGGACAGGCATACATGAATCAACATCGAGCATGTCGGTCAGCAGCGTGCGAATCCGGGCTGTAGCACTGGGCTAACAGGACTCCGGGAACCCGGGCTGTATTAGGCTAGGCAGGACTCGGATTGTCATCGCGTGACATTTCCCCAAAGGGACAGACACAGGAACGAGGTGAATCATATGCCGGCCAGTCAGGTGTTTCGGAGCAGTAGTGCTGGGCTAGCAGGACTCCGGTGAACCGGGCTGTAGCGGACTACTATGGCTCATGGAAGCACAAGACTAGATTTCCCCATAAGAGAGGCTACCAAGGACAAACAACTAGATTGTCGGATCCCACACATACCAAGCATTTCAATCATACACAAAATATGCTCGATATGTGCAAATACAACATGGCATCACAACAAGACTCTACGACTCAAGAGTATTTATTCATTAGGCTCCGAGGCGCCAAGTATTACAAACATGGTCTCATGACCAACATACAGAGCATACAAGCATCAAGCGGAAGCATAACATGTCTGAGTACAGACAACTACAAATGAAAAAAGCTGAGAAGCCTGACTATCTACAAGACCCTGCCGAGGGCATAAGATCGTAGCTGAGGTGACAAGCTAAATGTCAAAGTCCACGCGGAACTACTAGTGCGACTGAAGTCTCTCTGCAAAACATAAAATAAGCAAACGTGAGTACAAATGTACCCAGCAAGACTTACATCAGAACTAGCTACATATGCATCGGCATCAACGAAAGGGGGATGGTGGAGTTTAACTGCAGCAAGCCAGCTTTGACTCGGTGGCTATCCTGAACTATGACTGCAAGTAACTCTTTTGAGGTGGCGCACACGAGTCGACATATTCACCATACAATACACCACTATGGATATGCTCCCGTCAACCTACGAGAACGCCATCCATAACACTCACACTTATCTTGCGAGTTTTAGAGTATCCACTTTCACTTGTCTATGAACTATATAGGCAACCCAGAGGTCCTTTACCGCGGACGCGACTATTCGAATAGATGATGTTAACCCTGCAGGGGTGTACTTCTTCACACACGCTCTCACCACTTACCGCCGTTTACACGACATGTACTCGGCAACCTTCAAGCGGAAGCTCAACGAGGGTGTTGGCCACGGCCTACCTAAACACTCAAGTCTGTAGTCCAGGTTTATCGCCTATTCAGGTTCCATCCGCAGGGAGTCCGGTCGAGTTCCACTACGGCCCCGAACGATGTGTACAGGGTTCCGCGACACCAAACGGGCGCCGGCATACCCGGCCACGTGCCTACCGCATCACAGCCCACCCCTCGGGTCAGCGCTGCGCACGGCCTCCAGCATACTACAAACACCAGAAACTACTTGCAACTCCTGGACAGAGGACAAGGGTGGTTAAGAAGCCGAGAGAGTCAATTAAGGATCCCAGTGTGTGGTAGTAGCTGTTCATGGATCACAAACACAGAACTCAGTTCCTGAGGCCGGTTTCAATGAGACAACCCACCATGTACTCCTACATGGCCTCTCACCGCTACCTTTACCAAATCGTGTTCACACACTTAGCTCACACATAGCAGTGAAGTCGGTGGACATGGTAGTGTGCCCGTTGGGTGGCCGGAGCATCGTCGGCGACAAACTCAGGCGGCGGCGCGTGCGGTGAAGCTCGTTGCGGTCAAAGCAGTGGACGGCAGCGAGAACAAGAGGGATGGGAAGGGGCAGAAGGTCACGGTGAACACGATGAGCTAGGCGGCGCGGACGTGGACGAGCTGCAGCAGCAGTGACGGCGAAGGGGATCTCCGGCGGTGGCGGAGTCGGGCGAGGTTGATGCAGTGGCTTCGGGGCAAGCGAGTGCTCGGGGCTCGGCCTGATCGATGGAGAGGACGATGGTGGAGCTTCTGGACACGGCGAGGCGCCGCAGAGACGGCGGTGGCCACGTCTATGACGGTGAGGTGGTTGCGGCTGTGTCGGCCATGGCGGACGGGAGCTAGGGAGAGGCCTTGGGGAGAGTGAGCTTGTCCAGGCGGTCAAGGGGGCGACGTGGAGGTCAACCAGCGCGTCTAGGGGCGAAGCGGCAAGCAGGTGGCGCCGTGGCGAGCTCGGGCACATTGGCGCTCACCTCTCTGCCTGCCTGGCGAGAGGAAGCAACTGACTGGCTATGGGCCAGCACAGTGCTGGGCCGCCAGGTGGGCCTGCCAGGTAAGTTGGCCAGGTAAGAGCTTTTCCTTTTATTTTCTGTTTTCTTTTATTTCTGCAGGTTTGTAGCTTTTCTAAAAATGCTTAGGCACTTTCAAAAATCACCAAACTGCTCATGCCCACTGTTTAGCATATAGCCAACATGGAACATTTCAGTTTAGGATTATTTGGACATTTAAAATATTTTATAGCATTTAAATGCCCAAATGCAATTAACATATGATTTAATCCAGTGACCTTAGGATGTCCTAGAAAATTGTGCACCATTTTTGTCAGAGGTTTAAGACCAAGGCAAAGATGATGAACATTTTAGAAGGGCATTTCAGGTTCATTGAAAATAATTTTAGTAACCCTAGTTGGTTTCTGTCATCCCCATTTCAACTTTTTGTGAAAAGTAAACATGATGCAACACCAGATGCTAGCACTAGGCATTATCAGAATTAGGGATGTGACAACTTACCCCCACTAAACAAGAATCTCATCTCGAGATTCAAGTCATGAGGTAAGAAGATAGAGGGACACAAGCTAACATAATCTTCACGATCCAGATGTCTTTCTCGAGGGTGTTGATTCATTGCATCACCTTGAACTCGACGTCTTGCTTTGAGAACTACATCCAACATGACAACGAGTACAAAGGGAGAATTTTAGAAGAATCAATCTTCCTGAGGTTCGAGGAACTTAGGATCATCTTAATGATCACAAGATCAACTCACGGAATGGGACATAGAAACATCTCTGGAGCTGAGAGGCAAACATGCATTAGGAGGGACGGAAGAAACAATTTGACGAGGGTTTCAAAATAGCGAGGAAAAATTGCCATGATTCCATAACGGGGCACCTTAGGAAAGGTGACTCGTAGAATTATTCCCTCAAGTGGCAAAAATGAATTACTTTTGATACATAGATCATTGGAACTCTTCTCACCAGCCTGAGGCAATTTCCGAATGATCGTTTGACGGAGTTCGGAGAAATGGCATACTCAGATCAAAAAGGAAACTATGGTTATAGAACAACTCGGCAAACGGGAGGCACATCCCAATTGATACCGAGGATATAACCTAGTGACTGAGTGTGCTCTCAAGAACTTGAGCATTTCCATACTCATCAAGGTTCTACCACCATCCATGTCAAGGATCCTGGCAACCCAACATACTACCATGATGAATAGTGATGGACGATGCAGATGCAAAGGAAGATAACATCTACTCAGATTTCACCCTAGCGAGGCCAAGGAAACAAAATCTGGATGATCAACCGAGAGACATTTAGCACTCCACTTCTAATGTTCTCCTTGATGTACTAGCGTAACCCATTTGATATGGTTTGGTATCTTGAACATCAAGTAGAAGGTCGGACTTCGGGAGCACAAGAATCCATAAGGAATAACTACGGAGGTAAATCCTACGGTATCCTTATGGGGAGGTGGCCAACTTTATCAATTAGGATACTACAATAATAGGTCTTCCGGCTGGGTGTGTTAGCCATGGCATCCACTTTACCGGGTTACAGAGAGACCAATATTATCTTTCTTGAGAAACGTTCCAACCATCATATCTGCCTGAGATTCAGATCTGGCTGGTAACGGGATATTTCAGACAGCATGTCTGGGAAAGAAAGTTTGCAACACTAACCGACGAGATGACATTGCGAGATTCTCGAGAGATGAACTGCGATAGCAAGCTCCAAAACATGAGCCGGTTCTGCTACATACATGTGAACACGCTGTCCCAGACAAGCATAACCACATGGTAGTCTTATAATAAAACACTACCGAGTTCTGGATGGGAATCATCATCGTAGATAACGAAATCTTGTGCATTACCATGGATTAGCACTTAACTCCTTTTCCTAGAACAAATCAGTTAGTGGCTTGGTGTGCTAGGGAATACATATGGAATGAAGACGATCAGTCTATCAGACCATAGAATACTTCGCACGAGCATGACTGACTTGGGATGATTCCAAAGGAAGCAAAGCAAACTTTCTCAAGTTCACGGTGGCAACTTACATCGGATACACGTGAATTAGAGGAAGTCACTCCTCTCATCCAAACATATACCTCATGGACGGAACATGAAGATAATGCTTATAAAAGTTTCCAACACTAGCTGGATGTTCAACACGAATCATGGAGGAGACAAAATGCTGCTGATTGGCTCAACAGCAACTCATCGGAATTTCCATATCACTTGACTTCCACCATTATGTGAACAATGTGTTAGTATTGGTCAGACCAAATGATGTAATGGTGTATGCTCGAGGAACCAACCACGAGTAAGACAGCATTACGAATATCGTTGGTCCTAACTTGATTTGACGATGGCCCACACTCAAATCAAGGTTTGGGCAAGACAATAGATTCAACAACTGATCACGGGGGTCAATCGATGAAGATATCATCTTTCTTCAACACACACACAAACACAAGATATCCCTTTGAAAATGAACTAAGTTAGACAAGCTTTTATCTTCCAACTCTCCAAGTTGTTGTTTAGCCTAATCAACTGGCTCATAGGTATCCAACACAGATTCTTGGAGAAAGAGTTGTTTATTGGAAACCAACTTGATCACGAACTCAACATAACGGCCAGGGGACAACCTGGTGATGTTTCCGAGAAGATATTCGGAACATCACGAACCACCAATATGTTACTAAGCTCGAGAACAATCTTGCTTTCAGAGCAAGACGATATGATCAAATAAGCAAGGGATTGAATAATCCTAACTCATTGATCGAAGAGTGCACCAGAAATAAGGACAAGTTAGCATGATCAATCCTAGTATAGTGATTCTATAACGAACACGCTAAGAATGATATTAATGTCCATTAACTACCAAGCAACAGAGTTGCTAGGAGTATTGATTTCACACATCATGGTTCACTTGTCGGAATTCCAGTTGTGACAACACGGGACCGAGGAATGAAAAGTGATGGCAAGAAGTATCACTGCGTCAAAAATTCATGAGAGATGGTGCAATTCTCATGACAATCCTGACATAAAGGGGGTAATACTCCGAGGTAGAACAGAAGAAAAGCTGGATTGGCATTTTGATCTATGAAGTACAATTGCTTTGACCTAATCCTAGATATGGATGAGGTACTGGAGTTTGTTTCTCCTAGTCATTCTGGAATAGAATGGCTTGACAGACCACAAGAAAAATCGGCATCGACAGTGAATGCACACATAATCTTGACTATCAAATGATAGACGGGGGTCAGAATACAAATAAAGAGAATAACTCAAGGAACATATAACTTTCTGACTTGTGGATGCATAGGTTAGTATGTCGAATCAAGTTCAACAGGTTTCTTCCAGATAACCCATGCAGAAAAGTAGAACTGGCAGAGTCACAACATAGAATCGAGAACTCATCAAGATCACTCTGGTTGTGATCTTTCGGTTCAACGAGGAGCTTCTGCCATAAGTAGTTCATGGTATTAGGAAGAAGGAAATACCACGGACCTCGAGGACTATCACAAAGTTACTAATATCCTAAAGGAACAAGCAAACACTATCAACAGGAGGTAAGTAGGGTGAATCTCGGGTTTAAAACCCAGGAATAGAATACCTACTAACTAATAACATCACGGGATGCTTTCGAGAATGATGGCCAGAATCATCACACTGGGAATACAAAGCATTGCTAGATTCCTGAGTGGTTCTCTAGGATGCCTAGGGTCATAATACTCAAGGAAATATGCCCTAGAGGCAATAATAAAGTATTATTTATTTCCTTATATCATGATAAATGTTTATTATTCATGCTAGAATTGTATTAACCAGAAGCATAATACATGTGTGAATACATAGACAAACAGAGTGTCACTAGTATGCCTCTACTTGACTAGCTCGTTAATCAAAGATGGTTATGTTTCCTAGCCATAGACATGAGTTGTCATTTGATTAACGGGATCACCTCATTAGGAGAATGACGTGATTGACTTGACCCATTCCGTTAGCTTAGCACTCGATCGTTTAGTATGTTGCTATTGCTTTCTTCATGACTTATACATGTTCCTATAACTATGAGATTATGCAACTCCCGTTTGCCGGAGGAACACTTTGTGTGCTACCAAACGTCACAACGTAACTGGGTGATTATAAAGGTGCTCTACAGGTGTCTCCAAAGGTACTTGTTGGGTTGGCGTATTTCGAGATTAGAATTTATCACTCCGATTGTCGGAGAGGTATCTCTGGGCCCACTCGGTAATGCACATCACTATAAGCCTTGCAAGTATTGTGACTAATGAGTTAGTTGCGGGATGATGTATTACGGAACGAGTAAAGAGACTTGCCGGTAACGAGATTGAACTAGGTATCGAGATACCGACGATCGAATCTCGGGCAAGTAACATACCGATGACAAAGGGAATAACGTATGTTGTTATGCGGTCTTACCGATAAAGATCTTCGTAGAATATGTGGGAACCAATATGAGCATCCAGGTTCCGCTATTGGTTATTGACCGGAGAGGTGTCTCGGTCATGTCTACATAGTTCTCGAACCCGTAGGGTCCGCACGCTTAAAGTTATGATGACAGTTATATTATGAGTTTATATGTTTTGATGTACCGAAGGTTGTTCAAAGTCCCGGATGTGATCACGGACATGATGAGGAGTCTCGAAATGGTCGAGACATAAAGATTGATATATTGGAAGCCTATGTTTGGACATCGGAAGTGTTCCTGGTGAAATCGGGATTTTTCCGGAGTACCGGGAGGTTACCGGAACCCCCCGGTAACTTAATGGGCCTTAGTGGGCCTAGGTGGAAGAGAGGACAGGAGGCTAGGGCAGGGCCGCGCCCCCCTTCCCCCCAGTCTGAATAGGACAAGGAGAGGGGGGGGGGGGGGGGGGGGCGGCGCCCCCCTTCCTTCGTCCCCTCCACCTCTTCCCTTCTTCCACTCCTAGTCCAACAAGGAAAAGGGGGAGTCCTACTCCCGGTAGGAGTAGGACTCCTCCTGGCACGCCACACCTCCTAGGCCGGCGGCCTCCCCCTTGCTCCTTTATATACGGGGGCAGGGGGGCACCTCTAGACACACAATTGATATACGATATTTTAGCTGTGTGCGGTGCCCCCTCCACCATATTACACCTCGATAATATCGTAGCGGAGCTTAGGCGAAGCCCTGGGTCGGGAGAACATCATCATCGTCATCACGCCGTCGTGCTGACGAAACTCTCCCTCAACACTCGGCTGGATTGGAGTTCGAGGGACATCATCGAACTCCAATCCAGCCGAGTGTTGAGGGAGAGTTTCGTCAGCACGAAGGCTGAACTCGGAGGTGCCGTGCATTCGGTACTTGATCGGTCGGATCGTGAAGACGTATGACTACATCAACCACGTTGTGTTAACGCATCCGCTTTCGGTCTACGAGGGTACGTGGACAACACTCTCCCCTCTCGTTGCTATGCATCACCATGATCTTGCGTGTGCGTAGGAAATTTTTTGAAATTACTACGTTCCCCAAAAGTGGCATCCGAGCCTGGTTTTATGTGTTGATGCTATGCACGAGTAGAACACAAGTGAGTTGTGGGCGATATAAGTCATACTGCTTACCAGCATGTCATACTTTGGTTCGGCGGTATTGTGAGATGAAGCGGCCCGGACCGACATTACGCGTACGCTTACGCGAGACTGGTTTCACCATTGCGAGCACTCGTTGCTTAAAGGTGACTGGCGGGTGTCTGTCTCTCTCACTTTAGTTGAACCGAGTGTGGCTACGCCCGGTCCTTGCGAAGGTTAAAACAGCACCGACTTTACAAACTATCATTGTGGTTTTGATGCGTAGGTAAGAACGGTTCTTGCTAAGCCCGTAGCAGCCATGTAAAACTTGCAACAACAAAGTAGAGGACATCTAACTTGTTTTTGCAGGGCATGTTGTGATGTGATATGGTCAAGACATGATGCTATATTTTATTGTATGAGATGATCATGTTTTGTAACCGAGTTATCAGCAACTGGCAGGAGCCATATGGTTGTCGCTTTATTGTATGCAATGCAATCGCCATGTAATTGTTTTACTTTATCACTAAGCGGTAGCGATAGTCGTAAAAGCAATAAGTTGGCGAGACGACAATGATACTACGATGGAGATCAAGGTGTCGCGCCGGTTGTCGGAGTAAATGGCCACGGGTAGCCCAATCGACTACCCCTGGTTCTTCAGAAAAATTATCAGGCCTTTTGGGCCTTCAAGCACTCCAAGCATTTGGGCCGCCTTCCCTGGCCAGCTACCTCTGAATTCGACTCCCGGAAGGCGACCCAGCCTCGAGCAACCTCTCCCCAGGACGACTACGGGGTGGCCGACTCCAAGAAGCCGGCCAAGAAGGACGCCGGCTCCTAGCAGCCGGCCGAGACCACAACCACCAAAACTGTTCCCACATAACGGCGACACGACGGGGTGTGGCCACAGTGCGGCCCACTACCCCCGAAGCCCGAGGCGGGCATGGCTACAGGAGGCCGTACGGGACGGCCGTCTCCCGTGCGGCTCGGCCCTGTAGCCATGCTAGCCTCGACGTCATCCACGACCTACTCCTGTACGGCCCAAGGACTGCGGGCCCTTTCAGCCAGAGAGAGGCGTGAAGGCGGCCCGGCCTTTCCCAGTCGGCCAAGAGCATAGCCGGCCTCCAGAAGCCGGCAGCTCCCTTCCTCGAAGCAGGAGCCCCATTAAGGAGACAAGACAAGGTAAGGCTACAGTGAGAGCCCCCGAGACGGCCCACTGTAGCCACGCTTACCTCGACAAGGCCCTCGTCATCAGAGGCGCGGCTACAGTAAGCAGCCGCCGACAAGACCCTAGGCGGTGGGGCCGGCCTGTCGACCAAGTAGCCGGCAGCCGGCGGGACCCACCAGCCGGCGGGACCCAGCAGCCGGCGGAGAAGCCGGCGAGCGTAGACACTGACGGCTGGGACCAGACCCCAGTCGGATTACCATTGTACCCCAGGGGGTAGGCCTATATAAACCCCCCGGGGCACCCATGCAAAGGGTTCGCACCCAAGCATAGTTGGCCTCTGAGCATAGAGTTGCCTCCTTAAGCATAGCACACACACCATAGATAGAGAGAAGCAAGAGCTAGCCTTGTTCTTCTTCACCCTTGATTTCAACAGCTCTAGGAGCGATTGTAGCTACCTTTCATCGATCTAGTGATCATGCGGAGACCCCGCAGAGCAGGACTAGGGGTGTTATCTCCTCGGAGAGCCCCGAACCTGGGTAAGATCCGCCGGCGTGCATGTCTTCGCCTCATCCCGTTTCCAGGCACCGGCGACGTTTTATTGGCTCCCACAATGATAAGCCATCCCTTGGCATATGTCGCACCAACCACCCGACATTTGGCGCCCACCGTGGGGCCAGGTGCACCGTTTGCCTTGACGCGCTGCAAGGCGTCGACGACTTCTGCGCAGCGAGCTGCCTCGCCGATCTGCTCGGCGAGACTCGCAGCTCCGACGAGCCTGCGTCCGACGCAGGCACCGACTACCCCGAGAACCGCCTCGTCAGTCTCCTCGACCAACTTCACGTCTCCAGCGAGCCCGCTGCAGACATGGAGTCGGTCGGCTCCACCGACCCGATGCTCATCGACTCCGACACCGCATCGCTTGACGCCTACCCGTCCGACGTGGTGGTCTTCGACGACCCCCTCCCTCGAGCTGACAGTGGCAGCAGCGCTGTCACCGAAGTGCTGGTCATCAGCCACGTCTCCAACTCGGGCGAGAATGCCCGCGACGCTCAGCAAGCGGCGATGCACGACCTCTCTGTCCCCATCCCGGCCGACGCCGACGCCGAGACCCTGGAGGCACGCCGCCTTGCCCTCATCGCGGAGGGCCAGAAGATAGCCTCCATGAGACGCCTCACCGAGGCCCACCAGCACGAAGTCGACCGTGCCGCCTTCGGTACGCCGCCGCCTAGCGGCCTGAGCCGAGCCGGCCTCGTCCAGAAGCGCGGCGCGGCCGTTGCCAGCATGCTGGGCGCAGATCGCCCCGTCTACGCCACCCCGCTCGAGAATCTGCGAGCCGCTCAGGCGGCTACAGAGGAGCTCAATGGGGTGGGAGCCGACGAGCTCCCCTACATGACAAGACGGATCCAGCAGCTGATCGACGCGGCTGCAGAACGGCACGAAGCCGGCGCCCGTGCTGATAGTCATCCCCCGCGCCGGGAGCACGCCGCGACGTCCCGCTCGCCGACTGCGAGCGGCGCGCGCCAGAAGAAAGACAAGGAGCCGGCTGCCAGCCGCAGCCGGACTCGCATCACCATCGAGCGCGACGCGGAGGGCCGCCCTCGAGCAGTTGAGCACCAAGGAAACCTGCCTCCTCCCCCGCCTCGAAGAGAAAGACGCCTCACTCCGCCGCCTGTCACACATCCGACTCTTGGCGACCGACTCGGCCGCCGAGAAGGAGTCGGCGAGAACGACGCCCGCCACAGGATCGACCGCCTTGCTCGATCCTTGGCGTTAGAAGAAGAAGACGATGTCGGCCCGCCATGCTTTGGCCCCCGCATCCGCGACGAGCCCTTCCCCAAAGGGTTCTCGCTCCCCAGAGACACGCCCAAGTACAACGGCTCGGTGAAGCAGGAAGATTGGCTCATCGACTACTCCACGGCCGTCAGCATAGCCAACGGCAATCGGCGCGTCGCCGTGAAGTACGTCCCCCTCATGCTGCAAGGCACGGCGCGCACATGGCTCAACAGCCTCAAGCCCTACAGCATCAACAGTTGGCTGGACTTCACCGAAGTCTTCGTCCGCAACTTCACCAGCACCTACAAGCGGCCTCCCAAGCCTCGCCAGCTCTCCCTCTGCGTCCAGGGCCCAACGAGTCGACCCGCGACTACCTCACGCGATGGGCCGAGCTCCGCAACTCCTGCGAGGGAGTGCACGAGGTCCAGGCCATCGAGTACTTCACCGCCGGGTGCCGAGAGGGCACCCTCCTCAAGCACCGACTCCTCTGCGATGAGCCGGCTACCCTCGACGAGTTACTAGTCATCGCCGACAAGTACGCCACAGCCGACTCCTCGATGAAGACCGAGCTCCGAGTGGACGCCTCGGGGAAAGTAATTGCTTCGGCTCCCAAGACGCCGGCTGGCGACCCTAATCGGCGCCCATACCAGAACGACCACAAGCGCAAGGGCCCCATGCCGACTTCCTCCAGTCGGCGGGTGGCCACAGTTGAAGATGAGCAGCCCGAAGATCGGCCCGCTCCCAAGAAGAAGGGTGGCCGGCCGCCTTGGTAGCCGTCTTTCTCCTACGGGCAAGCACTTGACGCCCCTTGAAAGTTCCACGGCGGCGCGAAGCCGTCCAACCACACAACCCGGAAATGCCACTGGCTCACCCGCATCACCAAGGGTGAAGGGATGTTGCCGCCTCCGCCTACCGGCCCGCCGCCTCCAGCCCCCCAGCAGCCGGCGGCTCGGCCGGCAGTCGGCGCCATCCAAGACGAATTTCCCGAAGAGCACGCCGCCTACGTCGTCTTCGCCAGTCAAGCCGACGACAAGCGCAGTCGGCGCCGGCAGCACCAAGAAGTGAACGCAGTCGCCTCTAGCACCGCCGAGTTCATGCACTGGTCAGAAAAGCCAATCAGCTGGAGCCAGGCCGACCACCCAGAGGTGATGCCTTCGCCTGGCTCCTATGCAATGGTCTTGGACGTCACCCTCGCGACGGAGAGGCGAGCTGCCAGATTTTCCCGCGTCCTGATAGACGGCGGAAGCAGTATCAACATACTGTACCGCGATACCATGGAGAAGCTGAACATCAAAGCGAAGCAGCTCATGCCGAGCCGCACCGTCTTCCATGGTATCGTACCCGGCCTATCTTGCTCTCCAATCGGCAAGATCAAAATGGATGTTCTCTTCGGAGACAAAGATCATTTTCGCCGGGAAGCAATATGGTTCGAGGTAGTGGATTTGGAGAGCCCCTATCATGCACTGCTTGGCCGACCTGCTTTGGCCAAGTTCATGGCTGTGCCCCACTACGCCTACCTGAAGATGAAGATGCCGAGCTCGAAGGGGATCATCACGGTAGCCGGCGACTACAAGAAGTCCATCGAGTGTGCCATGGCCAGTAGCCGGCTGGCCGAGTCCCTCGTGGTGGCAGAAGAGAAGAAGATGTTGGAACGGGTTGTGGCCATGGCCGGCAAGCAGCCGGCCTTGTCCCCCAACCCCAAGGATTGTGATGCGCAGGGCTCCTTCCAGCCTGCCAAAGAGACGAAGAAGATACCTCTGGACCCGGAGAACCCGGAGAGGTTCGCTGTGATTGGGGCGAACTTGGACAGTAAATAGGAAGGCGAGCTCGTCGACTTCCTCCGTGAGAATCGAGACATCTTTGCATGGTCCCCAAAGGACATGCCGGGTGTCCCGAAGGATTTCGCCGAGCACAAATTACATGTCCGAGCTGATGCGAAGCCGGTCAAGCAACCCCTCCGCCGACTGTCAGAAGAGAAGCGAAGAATTGTGGGAGAAGAGATAGCCCGGCTCCTTGCCGCCGGCTTATCATGGAAGTGTTCTTTCCAGAGTGGCTTGCCAACCCAGTTCTGGTTCTGAAGAAGAATAACAAGTGGCGTATGTGTATAGACTACACGAGTTTGAACAAGGCCTGCCCAAAGGATCCGTTTGCTCTGCCACGGATTGACCAAGTGATAGACTCCACAGCCGGATGCGAGCTGTTAAGTTTTTTGGATGCATACTCAGGGTATCATCAGATCAAGTTGGACCCGGCTGACCGCCTGAAGACTGCCTTCATCACACCCTTTGGAGCTTTCTGCTACCTGACAATGACATTCGGCTTGAGAAATGCCGGTGCCACTTTTCAGCGTTGCATGCAGAAATGTCTCTTGAAACAACTCGGCAGAAATGCCCACGTCTACGTAGACGACATTGTGGTGAAGACAGAGAAGCGCGGTACCTTGCTGGAAGACCTGAAAGAAACATTCGCCAACTTGCGCCGATTCCAGATCAAGCTCAACCCCGAGAAGTGCGTGTTCGGAGTGCCAGCCGGCCAGCTGCTAGGCTTCCTGGTCTCCGAACGCGGCATTGAGTGCAACCCCGTCAAGATCAAGGCCATCGAGAGGATGGAGATTCCCACCAAGCTGCGAGATGTGCAGAAGTTCACTGGCTGCTTAGCCTCCCTGAACCGTTTTATCAGCCGACTAGGAGAGAAGGCTCTCCCCCTGTACCGACTCATGAAGAAGTCCACTCACTTTGAGTGGAATGATCAAGCCGACCAAGCCTTCCATGAGTTGAAGAAAATGTTGACCACTCCGCCTGTCCTGGCTGCGCCGACTGAGAAGGAGCCCATGCTCCTCTACATCGCCGCGACTAGCCGAGTCGTCAGCACTGTTGTTGTGGTCCAGCGCCCGGAGGAAGGCCGAGCCCAGCTAGTCCAGAGGCCGGTCTACTATCTCAGCGAAGTACTATCCAGCTCAAAGCAAAACTACCCGCACTACCAGAAGATGTGCTATGGGGTGTACTTCGCTGCCAAGAAATTGAAGCCCTACTTCCAAGAGCACCCCATCACGGTCGTGTGCACTGCCCCGCTCGCCGAGATCATAGGCAGCCGGGATGCATCCGGCCGGGTGGCCAAATGGGCCATTGCCTTGGCGCCCTACACGATCTTCTATCAACCCCGCACCGCCATCAAGTCGCAAGCATTGGCCGACTTCCTCGTCGACTGGGCCGAGACCCAGTACTTACCGCCGGCTCCCGACTCTACCCATTGGCGGATGCACTTTGACGGGTCCAAGATGCGCACCGGCTTGGGAGCCGGCATCGTCCTCACCTCTCCCAAAGGCGACAAGCTCAAGTACACGCTGCAGATCCACTTCGCCGCCTCCAACAACGTCGCCGAGTACGAGGCGCTCGTACATGGGCTCCGGCTAGCCAAAGAACTCGGCATACGCCGGATCCTGTGCTACGGCGACTCAGACTTGGTGGTCCAGCAATCATCTGGCGACTGGGACGCCAAGGACGCGAACATGGCGAGCTACCGTTTCCTCGTCCAACAGATGAGCGGATACTTCGAAGGGTGCGAGTTCCTTCACGTGCCAAGGGCCGACAACGACCAAGCAGATGCCCTAGCACGGATCGGCTCCACCCGACAAGCCATACCGACTGGCGTCTCCCTCCAGCGCCTCCTCAAGCCGTCCATCAAGCCGTCTCCAGAGTCGGATTCCATCTTCGTACCGCCTGCGCCAGATACAGCCGGATCCGACTGGAGAAATCCCGCAGGCGGCACGGGGACTTCGACATCTGGCCCGGGGACTGCCGTAGTGGCACCCGACCCGGGGACTTCAGAACCCGGCCCAGGAACTGCAGCAGTCGGCCCGGGGACTGCAACGACACAAGAAGCGGTGGCCGACTCCAATTCAACACCCAACCCACCCACCCGAGTCATGGTGGCCACATTAACAGAAGAAGAAGTCACAGCTCCCTCATGGGCCCAGCCCATCCTCAAGTTCCTAGTCAGCAGAGAGCTGCCGGCTGATGAGATCTCAGCAAGACTAGTGCAACGACGAGCCGCAGCATACACAATAATCAACAGAGAGCTTGTGAAGCGCAGCGTCACTGGAGTCTTCCAGCGTTGTGTCGAGCCAGAAAAAGGAGTGGCAATCCTCAAAGACATCCACCAAGGCGAATGCGGCCACCACGCAGCCTCAAGATCCCTTGTGGCCAAGGCTTTCCGCCATGGTTTCTTCTGGCCGACTGCCTTGGAGGATGCTAAAGAAATAGTCAAGAGCTGCAGAGGATGTCAAGTTTTTAGTTCCAAGCAACACCTGCCGGCTTCTGCCCTCAAGACCATTCCCCTCACCTGGCCTTTTGCCGTCTGGGGACTGGACATGGTGGGCCCTTTCAAGACAGCCCGCGGCGGCCTGACACATCTACTCGTTGCTGTGGACAAGTTCACAAAGTGGATCGAAGCCAAGCCGATTAAGAAGCTGAACGGGCCGACTGCCGTGACATTCATCACCGACATCACTACTCGGTACGGCGTGCCGCACAGCATCATCACCGACAACGGCACGAACTTCGCCAAAGGAGCACTGGCACGTTTCTGCGCGACGCAGGGCATCCGACTGGACTTAGCGTCCGTTGCCCACCCGCAGTCAAACGGCCAGGTCGAGCGAGCAAATGGACTCATCCTCTCCGGCATCAAGCCCCGACTGGTTGTACCACTGGAGCGATCGGCCGGCTGCTGGCTCGAAGAGCTGCCGGCTGTCCTCTGGAGTCTGCGCACTACACCCAACAAGTCAACCGGCTTCACTCCATTCTTCCTCGTGTACGGTGCCGAGGCTGTCATCCCAACAGACATCGAGTTCGACTCGCCTCGGATCACCATGTACACGGAGGAGGAAGCCAAAGAAGCAAGAGAAGACGGCGTCGACCTACTGGAAGAAGGCCGGCTGTTAGCCCTCAGCCGGTCCGCCATCTACCAGCAAGGGCTGCGCCGCTACTACAACCGCAAGGTCAAGCCAAGATCCTTCCAAGAGGGCGACCTTGTGCTCCGGCTGATCCAGCGAACAGCCGGCCAGCACAAGCTCTCGGCCCCTTGGGAAGGCCCCTTCGTCGTCAGCAAGGCACTCGGCAACGACTCCTACTACTTGATCGACGCGCAAAAACCAAGAGCACGCAAGAGAGACGACTCCGGCAAGGAGTCGGAGCGACCATGGAACGCAAACCTCCTAAGACGATTTTACAGCTGAAAAGCAGTATGTATCACGCTACCCCTTTTGTATTAAGTACAAACCAACAGGCCCCCCGAACAGTACTCGGGGACTGCCTTTTATTTATCTATGAATGACAAGTGTCATATCCATGAATGTATTATTACATTTCGAATTTTTGTCCGGCACCGGGTTCGACTAGTCGGCCCGGGGACTGGCCGCCTTGAGCTATATCGAAAGTTTTTCCTAAAGTCAGAAAAGTAGTGCGCCGGCTCCCAAGTCCTCTCTTGTTGAAAGTCGCAGCTCAAAGAACTGACTGTCCGACTAGCAAGAGAGAAGACAGAAAGGACGCCCACACGAAAAATGGCTAAGGAACAACTAACCTATATAGCAAAGAGACGGCCTCCAAATATGCCTGCCGGCTGTCAAAGCAGCCGGCTGGCCGGCTTCCTAAAAAACTTAGCTTTAGTCCAGCAGAGCTAAAGTACTTCCCCCTCCCCAATCGGCCAGGCACTCCCCGGCTACAGATTGCAGAGCAACTGTTTGACTGGGGAGGCGGCAACCAAGGGAGGGCGGCAAAGGAAAAAGCAGAAGGACAAAAGCAAAAGTACAAGGAAAGGCCAATGCATAAGTATATATACATAAAGCCGCCAACAGGCCGGCAACAGACTTAAGTTTGAATACACCCAGTGGGTGGAATTGTGCAGACTTAACCAAACATTGTTCAAAAGTAACAAGACAGGAAAACAAAAGAAAGAAGACTAGGGCGCGACATGAAGGCCGAGCTGGTCGGTGAAGGCGGCCTCGCCGGCTGAAGGAGTGGCCGCCTAGTGGGTCCCGGCTTGACCACCTCCTGCGGCAGGAGACGCACTCGCGCGCGACGTAGTGCTGGAGGCGCGGTCAGGCTGAGGCTGGCCGGCTACACCACCAGCCGGCTCGGCGTCTTCACCCTCCTCCTCCTCCTCTTCGCCCTCGTCGCTGGAGTGGATCTCCTCCGCCGAGTCCTCACCGTACGCCGGGTCCAGCCCGAACCACTCTTCCGGCTGGGCGACTCCATTGTCGTCCACCTCGGGGACGAAGACGCTGGTGTCGGTGTAGTCGGCGATCGCCGAAGCCTGCCGAATGATGGCCGGCCGCGCCGGCTCCAGCTCCGTGTCGGCTTGCTGCCGCCAGGTAGCCAGCTGGTCCAGGCTAAGGCTGGGATACCAGGCCTTGACGAACTCCAGCGCCCGCCTGGCGCCGGAGCGAGCCGCCGAGGCCTTCCAAGCCTCGAAGCGGCCGACTGCCACCTCCAGCCAGTCGGCGGTCCGACTGGGGGTGCGAGGGATCACTTGGCTGGGCCAGAGGGCGGCCAAGACCTGCGCCCCAGCACGCTGAAGTCGGCGGAGCAGCCGGTGAGCCGGCTGGATGCGAGCCTGGATCGCCAGGAGCTGTTCCTCCAGCGAGCGGCTGGCGGTTGGCGGGATCTCAAAGCCGGCTTGCCTCTTCGCTTGGCGACGGGCCTCGATGGCCTGGTTGGCGGCAGTCGAATAGCCATGGAAGTACTCTGCGCGAAGAGGAAGAAAGGAACACCAAAATCAGAAAACAAGCCAAAGTGGCAGATGGCAAGAAAGGACGAAGAGGTAGACGGCTTACCGTCGACCAGATCTTCGATCTGGCCATAGCTAGAGACCAGAGTCTGCTTGGCCTCTGCCCAGCCGGCCGCCTCCGTCTCGAACTCGGCCTGGAGGGTGGCTTCACGATCCTGCGCAGCCTTCAGCGCCGCCTTGTGGCCTTCCCCTGGTCGGCCAGCTTCTTGACCAGGTGGTCGCGCTCCTGCACCAAGGCGGCAAGCTCGGCGTCCTTGGCACGAAGAGCAGTCTGGGACTCCCCCAGCTATGCCCTCAGACTGGCGTTGGCCGCTGCAGAAACGGAAGAAGAAGAAGAACAATAAGAAATCGTCAAGGAAGATCCGACCCGACTGCTCAGCAGTCGGCCCGAATCTCGGGGACTACACCCAGTGGGTGCGCTGACGCGCCCCCACATGAGATAAAGATCAAGTCACGTACCTCGGCTCTCAGTAAGGTCGGCGGTCTTCTGAGTCAGCTCCCGAGCCTGGGAGTTGAAGGCGGCCGCTCGAAGGTTGTGGCAGTCCTGCAAGATGGACAGAAGACCAAAGTAAGAACAAAAACAGCAAAGGCAAATCCTCCAAGAAGTTCCAAGCCGCCTGCTCAGCAGCCGACTCGGAACTCGGGGACTACACCCAGTGGGTGCGCTGACGCGCCCCCACGGAAGAAATCAAGATCAAGAAGAGAAATCAGGATCAAGAAGAAACAAGATGGGAATACTAACCGGGATGGCCGCCCGCGTTGCGAGGAACTCGTCGGTGAACTGCCTCAGCGCCGCGGCTTGGCTTTGGAGCCGGGTCCGGACGTCTTGGGCAGCCACGTTCACTACGGCTGTCCCTCCGCCTGGCGTCCACCCCGAGGTAGCGCTGGCCGCCTCCGCGTCTCAGGCTGACGAGCTGGAGCCCACGGCCGGCAGTGGCTCCGACACGGCCTTCTGCGGCTCCGACGCGGCCTTCCCCGCCCGCCGGCTCGGCGGCACCCGGACCGCCACCTCGGCCCCTGCAGCCGGCTCGCCCTCCGCCGACTGTGCAGGCGGCAAATCAGGCCGGCCGCCTTGGGCCGCCCCAGTTGGCGGGGTCGGCTCTGGCCCTTTCTCCAAAATGATGACGTCGTCGCCGCTTCCTCCCAGCCCCGGCTGGGAGCCGCTAGCTCCCCCTGGCGAGGGCTCCACGTTCCCAGGCGCCATGACGCGCAGGGGGTGACCATCAAAGCCTCCCCTGCCGCCGCCGTGGCCTCAGCCTCAGCCTGGGCCCTGACTGCGCCTCGGCGAGTGCCTTCGCCGCCTCCTCCTCCCGTGCCGCCTGGGTGGCGGCTGCCTTCCGTGCCTCCGCCTCCCGTGCCTCCTGCTCCTCCCGCGCCTCCCGCGCGTTCCTTTTTGTCGCCTCCTGGAGGTCGGCGCGGGGGTCCACGCGGCGGGTGGTGCTCCCAGAGCCCCCTGGCGACTCGACGACGGAGCTGGCAGCCGCCCGCTCAAGTGAGAACTGAGCTCTGATCGTCGAAGAAAAAGACGAGAGTTCAAGAACCACCAAAGAAAGAAAGGAAGAGAATACACAAAGAAAGATTCGGACTTACGCCGACACGGTTTGCGGTTGCTTCACCACTTTGCGAAAACGAGCCGCCTTCGCGGCCGCCTCTTCCCGCCTGGTGGCTGCCGCCCCGCCCTTGGGCTTCTTCGTTCGGCTGTCGAATAGACCCTGGGCGGCGCGACGATTCTGCCCTCCACCCCGAGCAGGCTGCGCGGCGGAGGAGCCCGCGCCGCGTCCAGATGCCGGCTGGCGGCGCGGGATGGCTTCGGCATCATCCTCGTCCGGCCAATCATCGAAGGTAGCAGTGAACCCGGAGCCGCCTGCTTCGTCGCCGGCTTGGCCACCGCCCGGCTCGACGGCGTCGTCCATATGGACCGCCCCCAGGTCGGGGTCCTCTAGGTCGTGTTCGGTCCGGTCGGGGACGAAGCGGCGCTCCGCGTCTGATCCGCTGGCCGGCCGAAGCAGAGGGCTCTGTCGAAGAACAAGCCGACTAAGTCAGAGTCGGCCAAGAGATGCTCGGCAACAAGGCTGAGAGAGAGAGAAAAAGAGACAAGGGGAGCATACCGTAGGCGGAGGATTGGCTCGGCTATATGGCTCCTTGCCGAACTGCCACTCTTCAGTGAGTTGGCAGTTTGCAAGGTAGTTCATCATGTAGGCGACCTCATGGCGCGGCATCTCCTTGGTGCACATTCGGCTCGGATCGAGCTGGCCACTCATCTGACAGATCAGATGAGGCCGGCTCTGGAGCGGAAGAACCCGGCGCGTGACGAACGCGGCCAGGAGGTCGGGCCCCGTCAGGCCCTCCGACTGGACCATCACCCACAGTCGGGCGATGGCGGCGTTTCCCGCCTGCGAGAGCGTCACAGCCCGGAAGGACCACTGGGGCAGCCTGCCCGCCGGTGGGCCGGCTACGTAAGCCGGCAGGTTGATGTAGTCGCCCCGTGGAGCGATGTTCCGCACGTAGAAGTACGACTTCTGCCACTTCTTCACCGATTGGATCAGCGTGATGACGGGGAAGGGGTTGTCGGCGCCCGATCTCCGCGACGCGATGAAGGCGCCAGTATGAGCCGGCACGCCCTTGCTGCGCGTACCCAGCTTCGACTGGAAAAGCTCCCCCCAGAGCTCAAGGGTGGGGAGGACACCGAGATAGCCCTCGCACAGGGTGACGAAGGCAGACAGCAGCACCACCGCGTTGGGGGTGAGATGGTGCGGCTGGAGCTGATAGAATTCGAGCCAGGAGCGGAAGAAGGCGCTCACTGGCAGGCCGAAGCCGCGTAAGAAGTGCGAGCGGAAGACCACCCACTCACCCTCCTGCGGCCTCGGCGAGATTTCCTTCACCGGCGCGAGGCGGACCTCCACTTTGTCCGCGTTGGGCAGCCGCCGCGTGTCGCGGAGGAAGTCGACATGGTCGTCATGGACGTTGGAGCCGTCCCAATCCCCGCCAAGCTACTCTACGGTGGGAGGCATGGCGAAAGCTAGCACGGCGGCGGAGGAGCGTGCGGTGGAAGAGCGCGACGGCGAGGCGCTGTCGCGAGAACAGGCGAGCGAAGAAGACGGTGGAAGTAGGAGGAGCGTGCGAGGGCCTGCCGCCCTCCACCCCCCCTACTTATAGCCTCACGAGGCCAAAGAGGCCGGACGTGGGGGGGAGACGTGGGATTAACTGCGCCCACTCCCCCCACGTCTCGCATTTATTGGGCATAAGTGTGAGCCGAAACTGCCACACGGAACATGCGGGCGGTTTCGGGATACAAAGGATCCGCGCCTGGGCCAGGGCGCGGACGTGGCGGGCCCCCTCCCTGCGGCGACGTCCCGTCACGCGCGTGGGTTGGCAGGCTTTTCGGCCACGTGGTTCGCCGACGGCCCGTGGCCGGCCCGCGGCCCGGTGCACGTGCCAGCGGGTTCCCGCCCTCCGACTTCAGAAGATTTTGACTCAGGCGGCGCGCCTGACCAAGGCCGGCTCCCAGCTGCCGGCTTGTCAAGATAGGAAGCTGATCGAGCTTCTCAACCCCTACTCCACCTCGAAGCCCAATCAGCTTCGGGGACTACTGTCGGAGTAAATGGCCACGGGTAGCCCAACCGACTACCCCTGGTTCTTCAGAAAAATTATCAGGCCTTTTGGGCCTTCAAGCACTCCAAGCATTGGGGCCGCCTTCCCTTGACGGCTACCTCTGAAGCCGACTCCCGGAAGGCGACCCAGCCTCGAGCAACCTCTCCCCACGACGACTACGGGGTGGCAGACTCCAAGAAGCCGGCCAAGAAGGACGCCGGCTCCTAGCAGCCGGCCGAGACCACAACCACCAAAGATGTTCCCACATAACGGCGACCCGACGGGGTGTGGCCACAGTGCGGCCAACTACCCCCGAAGCCCGAGGCGGGCATGGCTACAGGAGGCCGTACGGGACGGCCGTCTCCCGTGCGGCTCGGCCCTGTAGCCATGCTAGCCTCGACGTCATCCACGACCTACTCCTGTACGGCCCAAGGACTGCGGGCCCCTTCAGCCAGAGAGAGGCGTGAAGGCGGCCCGGCCTTTCCCAGTCGGCCAAGAGCATAGCTAGCCTCCAGAAGCCGGCAGCTCCCTTCCTCGAAGCAGGAGCCCCTTTAAGGAGACAAGACGAGGTAAGGCTACAGTGAGAGCCCCCGAGACGGCCCACTGTAGCCATGCTTACCTCGACAAGGCCCTCGTCATCAGAGGCGCGGCTACAGTAAGCAGCCGCCGACAAGACCCTAGGCGGTGGGGCCGGCCTGTCGACCAAGTAGCTGGCAGCCGGCGGGACCCACCAGCCGGCGGAGAAGCCGGCGAGCGTAGACACTGACGGCTGGGACCAGACCCCAGTCGGATTACCATTGTACCCCCGGGGGGTAGGCCTATATAAACCCCCCGGGGCACCCATGCAAAGGGTTCGCACCCAAGCATAGTTGGCCTCTGAGCATAGAGTTGCCTCCTAAAGCATAGCACACACACCATAGGTAGAGAGAAGCAAGAGCTAGCCTTCTTCTTCTTCTCCCTTGATTTCAACAGCTCTAGGAGCGATTGTAGCTACCTTTCATCGATCTAGTGATCATGCGGAGACCCCGCAGAGCAGGACTAGGGGTGTTATCTCCTCAGAGAGCCCCGAACCTGGGTAAGATCCGCCGGCGTGCATGTCTTCTCCTCATCCCGTTTCCAGGCACCGGCGACGTTTTATTGGCTCCCACAATGATAAGCCATCCCTTGGCATATGTCGCACCAACCACCCGACACCGGTGACGATGGTGATCATGACGGTGCTTCGGAGATGGAGATCACAAGCACAAGATGATGATGGCCATATCATATCACTTATATTGATTGCATGTGATGTTAATCTTTTATGCATCTTATCTTGCTTTGATTGACGGTAGCATTATAAGATGATCTCTCACTAAAATTTCAAGATAAAAGTGTTCTCCCTGAGTATGCACCGCTGCGAAAGTTCTTCGTGCTGAGACACCACGTGATGATCGGGTGTGATAGGCTCTACATTCAAATACAACGGGTGCAAAACAGTTGCACACGCGGAATACTCAGGTTAAACTTGAAGAGCCTAACATATGCAGATATGGCCTCAGAACATGGAGACCGAAAGGTCGAGCGTGAATCATATAGTAGATATGATCAACATAGTGATGTTCACCGTTGAAACTACTCCATCTCACGTGATGACGGACATGGTTTAGTTGATATGGATCACGTGATCACTTAGAGGATTAGAGGGATGTCTATCTAAGTGGGAGTTCTTAAATAATATGATTAATTGAACTTAAATTTATCATGAACTTAGTCCTGATAGTATTTTGCAAATTATGTTGTAGATCAATAGCTCGCGTTGTTGCTTCCCTGTGTTTATTTTTGATATGTTCCTAGAGAAATTATGTTGAAAGATGTTAGTAGCAAAGATGCGGATTGGATCGGTGATCTGAGATTATCCTCATTGCTGCAACAGAAGAATTATGTCCTTGATGCACCGCTAGGTGACAGACCTATTGCAGGAGCAGATGCAGACGTTATGAACGTTTGGCTAGCTTCAATATGATGACTACTTGATAGTTTAGTGCACCATGCTTAACGGCTTAGAATCGGGACTTCAAAGACGTTTTGAAATGTCATGGACCATATGAGATGTTCCAGGAGTTGAAGTTAATATTTCAGCAAATACCCGAGTTGAGAGATATGAAGTCTCCAACAAGTTCTATAGCTAAAGATGGAGGAGAATATCAAGCATGGAGCATGTGCTCAGATGGTCTGGTTACTACATCGCTTGAATCAAGTGGGAGTTAATCTTCCGATAAATAGTGATGACAGAATTCTCTAGTCACCTCACCAAGTTATAGAACTCGTGATGAACTATAGTATGCAAAGGGATGCGAATAGTAATTCCCGAGCTCTTCGTAATGCTGAAATCGATGAAGGTAGAAATCAAAAAACATCAAGTGTTGATGCAGTTGACGAGACCACTAGTTTCAAGAAAAAGGGCAAAGGGAAGAAGGGGAACTCAAGAAGAATGGCAAGCAAGTTGCATGCTCAATGTGAAGAAAGCCTAAGTCTGTCCTAAGCCTGAAACGAAGTGCTTCTACTGCAAGAGGACTGGTCACTGGAAGCGGAACTACCCCAATATTTGGCGGATAAGAAGGATGGCAAGGTTAACAAAGGTATATGTGATATACATGTTATTGATGTGTACCTTACTAATGCTCGCAGTAGCACCTGGGTATTTGATACTGGTTCTGTTGCTAATATTTGCAACTCAAAACAGGGGCTACGGATTAAGCGAGGATTGGCTAAGGACGAGGTGACGATGCGCGTGGGAAATGGTTCCAAAGTCGATGTGATCGCCGTCGGCACGCTACCTCTACATCTACCTTCGAGATTAGTTTTAGACCTAAATAATTGTTGTTTGGTGCCAGCGTTGAGCATGAACATTATATCTGGATCTTGTTTGATGCGAGACGGTTATTCATTTAAATCAGATAATAATGGTTGTTCTATTTATATGAATAATATCTTTTATGGTCATACACCCTTGAAGAGTGGTCTATTTTTAATGAATCTCGATAGTAGTGACACACATATTCATAATGTCGAAGCCAAAAGATGCAGAGTTGATAATGACAGTGCAACTTATTTGTGGCACTGCCGTTTAGGTCATATCGGTGTAAAGCGCATGAAGAAACTCCATACTGATGGACTTTTGGAATCACTTGATTATGAATCACTTGGTACTTGCGAACCGTGCCTCATGGGCAAGATGACTAAAACACTGTTCTCCGGAACTATGGAGAGAGCAACAGATTTATTGGAAATCATACATACAGATGTATGTGGTCCGATGAATATTGAGGCTCGTGGCGGATATCGTTGTTTTCTCACCTTCACAGATGATTTATGGGTATATCTACTTAATGAAACATAAGTCTGAAACATTTGAAAAGTTCAAAGAATTTTAGAGTGAAGTTGAAAATCATCGTAACAAGAAAATAAAATTTCTACGATCTGATCGTGGAGGAGAATATTTGAGTTATGAGTTTGGTCTTCATTTGAAACAATGCGAAATAGTTTCGCAACTCACGCCACCCGGAACACCACAGCGTAATGGTGTGTCCGAATGTCGTAATCGTACTTTACTAGATATGGTGCGATCTATGATGTCTCTTACTGATTTACCGCTATCGTTTTGGGGTTATGCTTTAGAGACGGCTGCATTCACTCTAAATAGGGCACCATCAAAATCCGTTGAAACGACACCTTATGAACTATGGTTTGGCAAGAAACCAAAGTTGTCGTATCTTAAAGTTTGGGGTTGCGATGCTTATGTGAAGAAACTTCAACCTGATAAGCTCGAACCTAAATAGGAGAAATGTGTCTTCATAGGATACCCAAAGGAGACTGTTGGGTACACCTTCTATCACAGATCCGAAGGCAAGACATTCGTTGCTAAGAATGGATCCTTTCTAGAGAAGGAGTTTCTCTCGAAAGAAGTGAGTGGGAGGAAAGTAGAACTTGATGAGGCAACTGTACCTGCTCCCTTATTGGAAAGTAGATCATCACAGAAACCAGTTTCTGCGACACCTACGCCAATTAGTGGGAAGTTAATGATAATGATCATGAAACTTCAGATCAAGTTATTACTGAACCTCGTAGGTCAACCAGATTAAGATCCGCACCAGAGTGGTATGGTAATCCTGTTCTGGAGGTTATGTTACTAGACCATGACGAACCTACGAACTATCAAGAAGCGATGGTGAGCCCAGATTCCGCAAAATGGCTTGAGGCCATGAAATCCGAGATGGGATCCATGTATGAGAACAAAGTATGGACTTTGGTTGACTTTCCCGATGGTCGGCAAGCCATTGAAAATAAATGGATCTTCAAGAAGAAGACTGACGCTGATGGTAATGTTACTGTCTATAAAGCTCAACTTGTTGCGAAAGGTTTTCGACAAGTTCAAGGGATTGACTACGATGAGACCTTCTCACCCGTAGCGATGCTTAAGTTTGTCCGAATCATTTTAGCAATTGCCGCATTTTATGATTATGAAATTTGGCAAATGGATGTAAAAACTGCATTCCTGAATGGATTTCTGGAAGAAGAGTTGTATATGATGCAACCGGAAGGTTTTATCGATCCAAAGGGAGCTAACAAAGTGTGCAAGCTCCAGCGATCCATTTATGGACTGGTGCAAGCCTCTCGGAGTTGGAATAAACGCTTTGATAGTGTGATCAAAGCATTTGGTTTTATACAGACTTTTGGAGAAGCCTGTATTTACAAGAAAGTGAGTGGGAGCTCAGTAGCATTTCTGATATTATATGTGGATGACGTATTGCTGATTGGAAATGATATAGAATTTCTGGATAGCATAAAGGGATACTTGAATAAGAGTTTTTCAATGAAAGACCTCGGTGAAGCTGCATATATATTAGGCATTAAGATCTATAGAGATAGATCAAGACGCTTAATTGGACTTTCACAAAGCACATACCTTGACAAAGTTTTGAAGAAGTTCAAAATGGATCAAGCAAAGAAAGGGTTCTTGCCTGTACTACAAGGTGTGAGATTGAGTAAGACTCAATGCCCGACCACTGCAGAAGATAGAGAGAAGATGAAAGATGTTCCCTATGCTTCAGCCATAGGCTCTATCATGTATGCAATGCTGTGTACCAGACCTGATGTGTGCCTTGCTATAAGTTTAGCAGGGAGGTACCAAAGTAATCCAGGAGTGGATCACTGGACAGCGGTCAAGAACATCCTGAAATACCTGAAAAGGACTAAGGATATGTTTCTCGTTTATGGAGGTGACAAAGAGCTCATCGTAAATGGTTACGTTGATGCAAGCTTTGACACTGATCCGGACGATTCTAAATCGCAAACCGAATACGTATTTACATTGAACGGTGGAGCTGTCAGTTGGTGCAGTTCTAAGCAAAGTGTCGTGGCGGGATCTACGTGTGAAGCAGAGTACATAGCTGCTTCGGAAGCAGCAAATGAAGGAGTCTGGATGAAGGAGTTCATATCCGATCTAGGTGTCATACCTAGTGCATCGGGACCAATGAAAATCTTTTGTGACAATACTGGTGCAATTGCCTTAGCAAAGGAATCCAGATTTCACAAGAGAACCAAGCACATCAAAAGACGCTTCAATTCCATCCGGGATTTAGTCCACGTGGGAGACATAGAAATTTGCAAGATACATACGGATCTGAATGTTGCAGACCCATTGACTAAGCCTCTTCCACGAGCAAAACATGATCAGCACCAAGACTCCATGGGTGTAAGGATCATTACTGTGTAATCTAGATTATTGACTCTAGTGCAAGTGGGAGACTGAAGGAAATATGCCCTAGAGGCTATAATGAAGTATTATTTATTTCCTTATATCATGATAAATGTTTATTATTCATGCTAGAATTGTATTAACCAAAAACATAATACATGTGTGAATACATAGACAAACAGAGTGTCACTAGTATGCCTCTACTTGACTAGCTCGTTAATCAAAGATGGTTATGTTTCCTAGCCATAGAAATGAGTTGTCATTTGATTAACGGGACCACCTCATTAGGAGAATGACGTGATTGACTTGACCCATTCCGTTAGCTTAGCACTAGATCGTTTAGTATGTTGCTATTGCTTTCTTCATGACTTATACATGTTCCTATAACTATGAGATTATGCAACTCCCGTTTACCGGAGGAACACTTTGTGTGCTACCAAACGTCACAACGTAACTGGGTGATTATAAAGGTGCTCTACAGGTGTCTCCAAAGGTACTTGTTGGGTTGGCGTATTTCGAGATTAGGATTTGTCACTCCGATTGTCGGAGAGGTATCTCTAGGACCACTCGGTAATGCACATCACTATAAGCCTTGCAAGTATTGTGACTAATGAGTTAGTTGCGGGATGATGTATTACGGAACGAGTAAAGAGACTTGCCGGTAACGAGATTGAACTAGGTATCGAGATACCGAGGATCGAATCTCGGGCAAGTAACATACCGATGACAAAGGGAATAACGTATGTTGTTATGCGGTCTGACCGATAAAGATCTTCGTAGAATATGTGGGAACCAATATGAGCATCCAGGTTCCGCTATTGGTTATTGACCGGAGAGGTGTCTCGGTCATGTCTACATAGTTCTCGAACCCGTAGGGTCCGCATGCTTAAAGTTACGATGACAGTTATATTATGAGTTTATATGTTTTGATGTACCGAAGGTTTTTCGGAGTCCCGGATGTGATCACGGACATGAAGAGGAGTCTCAAAATGGTCGATACATAAAGATTGATATATTGGAAGCCTATGTTTGGACATCGGAAGTGTTCCGGGTGAAATCGGGATTTTTCCGGAGTACCGGTAGGTTAACGGAACCCCCCAGTAACTTAATGGGCCTTAGTGGGCCTAGGTGGAAGAGAGGAGAGGAGGCTAGGGCAGGGCTGCGCACCCCTTCCCCCCAGTCCGAATAGGACAAGGAGAGGGGGGGCGGCACCCCCCTTCCTTCCTCCCCTCCACCTCTTCCCTTCTTCCACTCTAGTCCAACAAGGAAAAGGGGGGAGTCCTACTCCCGGTAGGAGTAGGACTCCTCCTGGCACGCCACACCTCCTAGGCGGTGGCCTCCCCCTTGCTCCTTTATATACGGGGGCAGGGGGCACCTCTAGACACACAATTGATATACGATATTTTAGCCGTGTGCGGTGCCCCCCTCCACCATATTACACCTCGATAATATCGTAGCAGAGCTTAGGAGAAGCCCTGCGTCGGTAGAACATCATCATCGTCATCACGCCGTCGTGCTGACGAAACTCTCCCTCAACACTCGGCTGGATCGGAGTTCGAGGGACGTCATCGAGCTGAACGTGTGCTGAACTCGGAGGTGCCGTGCGTTCGGTACTTGATCGGTCGGATCGTGAAGACGTACGACTACATCAACCGCGTTGTGTTAACGCTTCCACTTTTGGTCTACGAGGGTACGTGGACAACACTCTCCCCTCTCGTTGCTATGCATCACCATGATCGTGCGTGTGCGTAGGAATTTTTTTGAAATTACTACGTTCCCCAAAAATACTAGCTGCAACATATATGTCAAGGCAATGGAGTACCTCAACAAATAGTTTAGTGTGCTTAATCTGGCCCACAAGGACATCGGAAACGGAAGAAGGAATTTGCAAATGCATCAGACTATTTAGAAACATGGGATGACTCGGACAGCATAACGGCTGTAAATGCTCAAAAAGATTTGAGACATCCTGCAAATTGGTGGCATAACCACTTAATATCACAATATCTTGGTTCTGAGATCACCTAACAACACACGGAAGTAGTAGAAACTGAAATGAAGCTTAAATCCAACAGTCCTATGAGTCTACGGATTAGTAACACGGGATCCTGATAGATAGATGAGAAGGCCTAATTCCTAATCCCCATAGAAAAGAAGAGGATGACTCAGATCAGAAGGGCATAATGTAAAGGAGTAAAAAGAGCCTTACGTCCCTTCCCACAATCAATTCCCCTACATATAACTAAAGCATTTCTAGACTCAACTTCGACCAGTTTGGCTTGGTAATCCTACAGGCAGTCAGGCTCTGATACCAAAGCTGTCAGGACCCCGATTCTAAGTCACATCGATCTAGCCTGTAACACCTCATATCACTTTGCGGCCTCACGCACGGTATTCCCACGGGTGTCGCCCTACCATGGCCCGGGACTGTTTGCGCCTTTTGGCTCACGTATATGATAGTGTCGTTAGCATCGATATGACAGAGAACCTGGGCCGACATGACTAGTCGTGAACCCAAAGTGGCACTAACTTACGGGAATAGGCATACATGAATCAACATCGAGCATGTCGGTCAGCAGCGTGCGAATCCGGGCTGTAGCACCGGGCTAACAGGACTCCGGGAACCCGGGCTGTAGCAGGCTAGGCAGGACTCCGGTTGTCACGGCGTGACATTTCCCCGAAGGGACAGACACAGGAACGAAGTGAATCACATGCCGGCCAGTCAGGTGTTCCGGAGCAGTAGTGCTGGGCTAGCAGGACTCCGGTGAAACGGGCTGTAGCGGACTACTATGCCTGATGGAAGCACAATACTACATTTCCCCATAAGAGAGGCTACCAGGGATAAACAACTAGATTGTCGGATCCCACACATACCAAGCATTTCAATCATACACACAATATACTCGATATGTGCAAATACAACATGGCATCACAACAAGACTCTACGACTCAAGAGTATTTATTCATCAGGCTTCGAGGAGCCAAGTATTACAAACATGGTCTCATGACCAACATACAGAGCATACAAGCATCAAGCGGAAGCATAACATGTCCGAGTACAGACAACTACAAATGAAAAAGGCTAAGAAGCCTGACTATCTGTCACGACCAGATTTTCGGGATATAAATTTCCCATAAAGCGGCCTTTGTGCTCATCAGCCCCAGGATTACTGTTAGCTGATGAGGCACCAACTTGATACAAGAATTCCAAGCAAGGTACAAAATATGTAGTACAAGACCATTGTGGCCTAGGAGTACAGCACTTGATTTCTAGTGGTTGATGGCGGAAGCGGTTTGTGGTACATCTGCGTCTATGGGACTCCATTTCCCACAAGAACAGCTGACCAGGATAACTCCTATCTTCGCGAGGCGGCTATCACCTTTACATGGGTTCCGGGGCTGTCGTCGCAAAGCTATCTCCATGCGCGAAATCTGGCCAAGACAATAGCCAGGGACAAGCCAGTGAGTACGTTTGAATGTACTCGCAAACATTAAGAACACGGGTATAATATAATCAAGGGATAATCATGCTCCGAAATATTTTTATGATGATAACGTCTTTCTCGGAATAAACAAAATCCGTGATGCACGCATGCAGGTAAAATATGAACATGCAATACGGGAGTAGAAATAGAATGCGCTGATCGAGTGTCTGAATTGACTCCTCGAAAGGGTGCAAAAAAATTAACAATGCCGCAGTCGGGCGTGTGAGCGACACCACATAAAGGGCTTATAAAGGATAAATAAATAACAAACATGCCGCAGTCGGGCGTCTGAGCGACGCCACATAAAGGGCTTATAAAGGATAAATAAATAATAAACATGCCGCAGTCGGGCGTCTGAGCGACGCCACATAAAGGGCTTATAAAGGATAAATAAATAACAAACATGCCGCAGTCGGGCGTCTGAGCGACGCCACATAAAGGGTTTATAAAGGATAAATAAATGAAAAACATGCCGCAGTCGGGCGTCTGAGCGACACCACATAAAGGGCTTATATAAGAATAATCACAATGAATATCCAGGAGGTAGAACCGTCCCAGGGATACTCAATAAATTCAAATAATGTAAATGGTTAGTCCATAATAATAATAATCATAATCCTCATGTGTCACATGTCATAAACAAAATCTAGTCTAGCCGTTTCTCCATCCGAACACCGTCACTAGATTCTAATTAAACCGTTCTCCATCCGAATACCATTACTAGATTCTATTTAAGCCGTTCTCCATCCGAATACCGTTTCTATGATCCAGTTTAACCGTGTCTCCATCCGAAAACCGTCAGTAGATCCATCTCAGACTGTAGTCCTTACCCATGAACATGGCTATCCAAATGGATATATCCTCTACAGAGGGTCTACTCTTTACCCACGAGTAGCGGATTTATTTAGTCCATCGGGACTAATTCCGCCTACGGCCATTTAATTGAAAGCATGCCTGACCTGCACACACCAGCTTAACTTACCAGTGTCTGGAATCACCCACAACACCTGTCAAGCCAAACTCTAAGTGGGGAGGCTACAACCTCGACGTAGCATGGGATCAAATTTATATACGCACGCTCTAAGGGGTGCCCCCCTCTCGGTCCCAACCGGAAACACCCATGCCCCCGGACCAGGTGGCATGCCTACCGGAGGCCTCCGGTATCTTCCACCATGGCCGCTCTGTACGGTGTGTGCTTTGGTAAGGGGTTGACAACTTACGGAACCGTACACTACCTGCGGCAGGGACAAGTGGTTGAACAAAACAAGAAGGGGAGGTCACTGAACGAGACATGACTTACGGCCGACTCAGGAGGTCCAAGCATTCTCCATAAGACAAAATATATATCTACTAACAGGTAAAGTCACCACCCATCAAACCTCACCATGCCATACCGGACACACTCGTCTCGACGAGGAACTAGGGACAACTCGTGTCTACCCAAGACAGCGACCTTCCCGGCTTCCTTCCGGTATGCATGAAAACCTCACGAGGATGACTACTATCATCAGCACGACCATTACTACCAGCAAAGAATCTCCATTGTGCAATCATGCGAATGATTTTTATCGGCACGTAAAAATAACGTATGCTCCAAGTCAAGTGGTGTTGTAACCGTATCAAAACACCACACAAAGATATTATGCCAGAGTTCAGAATGCTTGCCTTCAAGAGTATGCAAAGCGTGCACTTTTGAAAGCTTTCCTCTCTCTCCATTTCCTATTTTTGCAAAATATTCAAAAAACAAATATTTCAAACACTGTACAAAAATTTGTCTCCAATATTTTTGAAATAAATCTTAAAATAAACTAGATGAAATTTGAGAGAGGTAGGAAAAAGAATCAACTCATTTGGAGTTTTATTTTAAAAGATATAGCCAGTCAAACTTGAGTCAAAGTTCTGTTTTTAAATAAAACAGAAAAAGAAACGTTTCGGGGGAGAATACGCTTTTAAACATAGGAGACGTACTCCGGGGTTTTACGCGACCACTTAAGTCAGCGTGGGTGGCGCGGGGGTCACTGACAGTGGGTCCAGAGGGCCCACTGGTCAGGTTTGACCATTCTCTTCTCTCCCTCCTCTTCTCTGCCCGCACGGGAGCGGGACTCCGGCGATCGCCGCCGGTGATTTGCGGCTCCTCTCGGGCTCCAGAGGGCAGGGATGGACCCGCCAGGCCGGGGCGGTCCTCTCGGTGGTCGCCGGGTCGACGATGGTGGGAGGAGTCGCCGGCGGCGAGCTCCGCGGCGGAGAGGACTACGGGAGTGAAGTGAGTTTTGGGCTCCGGTGGTCTTCGATCGAGGCTGAGGTGCTGGGCAGCTCCGGAAGAACGAGGGGAAGCGGTTGGTGGCGCTGGATGGGCGGGGGAGTGGCTGGTTGCGACGAATGGCACCGGACGGCAGCGGCGGCCGAACCGGCCGGAGTTAGGGAAGATAGCCTCTCCCGCTCAATCCACTGCTTGGGGAGCTCGAGGGGGAAGGCTTGAGGTCGCCTGAGCGCTCGGAGGGGCTCGGGGCCTCCTTTTATGGGCGCTCGAGGCTGGTCCCGCGGCGGCCCTGGATAAGAACGCCGGCGACCGCGGTGCTGTAGCTGCAGGGCGACGTGGTGGCGACGAGCGCGTGCCGACGGGCTCCAGGATAAGCTCGAGCTGTTCACAGGGGCAGCTGGCGCGTGCGGGTGCTTGGGCGGCGCCGTCCATGGCAGAGGCTCACTGCCGACGCCGGCGTGCCACCAAAAGCCCTGACGGCGGCGCTGTAGGGCGCCAGAGGTGGCGTGGAGAGTGGGTGAGTGTAGTGCGTGGTTCAGCAGGCGAGCTGGGGCTAGGGACGGGACGCGTCGAGGGCGGCAGTGCGACGCGGCGGCTCGGTGCGCGCGCGTGCGAAACGTGCGCTCTGGGCGCACCCAGAGCACGCACGGGACATGCTCGACGAAATGCCAGGGCAGCCTAGAGTGCGAGGGTGAGGCTGGCAATTAACAGGACTAGGATAGGGATAGCTAGGATTTTAGTGGACAAGGTTGCTGGGTCAGTGGAACAAGATCATAGTGCAAACTAGGAAACATGCACAAAACTGACTGTGCACACCAAGTGTTCGACAGAGTGCCAAGTGCATTTAGGCAACTCTTGGAGTGGCCAAAATCTCCAGATCAGGGTCTCTCTAGATGTAGGTGATGATGGCAAGATCATTTGGGCAAAACCAGAAACTTGCTAGTGCAAGTTTTGCAAAACTACAGTTTTGGACAGAAAGAAAAAGGTCTCATTGCATGCACCTAAAATCCTCCAATGGGTCCATTCTCCTGGACTTAAGGGTTTGGTAGGGAGGGCTACAAGCAGGAAAAAGCTCAGGGTCACTAGAGCAAAATAAAATAGGGTTGCAGTACAAATCACCAAACTGGACCAGAATGAAAAAGAGGTTGATTCACTCAAATTTTTCAAAGATCATCACTGGGTTTTTGCATGAAGTTGAATTGTGTGCATCTACTGACATCTCCAAACACTTGGAAGAATTTTTAAAGGAAATATTTAAATAGGTTGTAGTGCAAAAATGCCTACTGGACCAGATTTGAAAAGTTGATGTAGAGCTCAAAATCTCCAATAACCAAAAGATATTTTGCATAAAAGTGATGTGGAAACATCACATGACATCCCCAAATTTTGGTGGAAATTTTAAAGGCATTTGTCAAATGGTTGCAGTGCAAAACAGGCTCCAAATTATGAAAAATCATTTTAAAAGAATAAAGCTCAGGAAAAACAAATCTTGCAATTAAATCCACTGATAAAGAATTGTTTCATAGAGAGAGCATACAAGTCCAATAATACTTTTGGAAAGTTTTCACTTGAGGTAAAAACCCATAATATCAAAAGGGTAAATCTAGACAAATGGAAAAGTTTTATTTCCTGGCAAAATTTTAATTAATAAAGCAAGGTCAAAATTTTTGGGGTGTCACAACACTACCCCCCTTAAGAAAAATCTCGTCCTCGAGATTTTTTAAAAGCTGGTTTGAACAAACATTGCTTTTATCAAAAGAGGAAAAATTTTCTGTGCAAAAAAAATGTGGCTACAGTGAGAGAGCAATAAGTGGTGTAAAACCACAGTGTGGTACAGTGGCGTAGCGTGGAAAAATACATGGTCGGGGAGGAACGAGATATTTCTACGCGGATACAGTAATTTAGAATCAATTCTAAATTACTAAAACACGCTGGTCGCACCCGAGAGCACAGTGCTCTCTCTGGCTGACAGGTGGACCCAGGGTCCACTGTCGGCCTCTTCTTCTACCTCTGGTTCTCTCTTCTCTCTCGCGTCCTCTCCCGTGCTTCCTCCACCGGTGACGCCTAGCGCGTAGGGCATCTAGGCCGTACTGCGGTAGTGCGCGGCGTGCTAGCTGCCGGTGCAGCGTGCACTCACCTCGCGGGCCAGTGCACTGTCGGCACTGCTCGCGGACTCGCCTCCGAACACCGGCGATCGAGCGACGGGTGGCGCTGGTGGACCTCGCCCACCGTACACCGATCTCGAGCTATAAAACGATCACGGCGCTCCTCTCTTCTTCCTCACACCTGGCCTCGCTTCTACTTCTCCTTCCTGCTCCTCCATTGCTGTTTGCAGGAGCTCGAGGCGAGGCTCTAATGGCGGAGGCGATGCCGGACTGGTACGTGGTCCTGGTGTGTGGAGGTTTGGCGGTGCTGCTGGGGTTCTCCGTGCTCCTCTGCGCGATGATCCTGGATGATCGTCGTGATGCTGTCGCTCGAGTGTTAGCTCTTCGCGGCGGCGGCGATCACGTGGATTAGGTGCGGCATCGAGTGCTAACTGCTGTCGGTGTGCTGGGGTAGCTCGCGCCCGAATGATCACTCACAAATCTCTCTTACTGAGACTGTGGAGTCCCCGGGTGTGATCAGTTAGGCGCAACAATGTGTACGAGGATTTGTAATCAGCGCACGAGGTCGAGCGGTTGTAGTTGTGAGTCTGCTGTTACGATGCTGCGCGAATAAAAATCTATGTCGTAAAGATATATACGCTGTAGCAACTCGGGGAAAGAAATCTCATTTCAAAAATTTATCGCGAGTGAAAATTAGTTAAAACAAAATCAACAGCTATAAAACCGCTCACCTAATTGAAACCAAAAATCGGATCCATCGCACAAATTTTGGCTACCACGCATAAGTTACAACACAAAAACAAAAGCTGGGATAATAAACACAGCGGTGACGTTTACAAAGAAAACGGCAAAAGGACAGGGTCTTGAGCAAACGTCTTTGGTACTGGGGCACACTCCTCTTCTATCGGGGGAAGCGGGTTGACCAGTCGTTGAATGCGCCTCTCCTGGTCAGGCCTCAGTGGTCTGCCGATAGCGATCCGAGGATTTAAATCAGCGAGGCTCTGGAGATAATCCATTACCCGCCGAGTCAAACGCTCCTGAGCGATAACGTACTGGGCAAGGTTGGCCAGTACTGGATCTCTCTCAATTCGTCCACCGGGAAAACATGCAACTTCTCCGGGTGCTGCACGACTCGGAAAATAATAATATCCTCGCTCGCTGGCATAGGGTACCGCGAATCGAAGACGAGCGAGCGCCTCGTACGCAGCAGCTTCTATGGCCATATGCGGAGTCGGCATGGATTTTCCCACGAAGGAAACTTCCGTTGGGTCTTGGTTTGGGTATGCGGGAGGGATGTGCACCACTGCCCAATATTTCGAGGTGGATGGGGTGATCCTCGATTTGAGCAACTCGTACTGGGGTGGATGGGTGGCACTCATGGTACTGCAGGTAAAGTCCCACAATAATTTAACAAAACTACCCGGGGTTGCGTCTGGGGTTCTCAGATAAATACTGGGGGTCGGCATGGCAAAGAAATGGATGTGAGTGTTGCGCACAAGGTGAGGGATACTTGGCAAGGTCACGAGGTGGCCTTTTATATAGCATTGGGGCTGGGTTATCTACCGTGGTGAAGGGTAACTGGTTGTCGATCCTGTTCTTGGGTCAAAGCCACAGATATACGTATCACATAAATGTGACGCATTACTGTGGGTGCCGTCGGGGTTGGTCTTGGTAGCTGCGCCCGAAATCAAAAAAATGCAACTGTACGCCAATGTACATATGCATAGACTCCAAAAACAGGGGCGATCAAGCAGATAGCATTAAACAAAAGCGATACAAGGTCACACCATTACAACGTGTGGGAAAGACTAAGGCTCGATACAACTCAAGCGACTTAATCTACTTCGTTAATGTCTAAGTGGGCTGGCCTGGTGGACGCCGGGGTTTCTCCACGGGTCTCACCGTCGGGATTTGCTGGTTGAGGTTGAGGGGCTGCAGGGTCGGGGTAGTGGTGATGACCATCGCGGGGGTTGTTGGCCACAATCCCGTTGGAATGGGTTCCCAAAAGGCGACGAAGCGCTTCTTGGGATACCAAAGCACTCTGGTTGATGACTGGGGCAGACCTCAAGGGATCGATCGGGTGTCCGAACAGCACGACTGGGTTGTCGGCGTCGGGCTCCACTTCTCTTCTCGCCGGGGCTCGGCGAACCAGTTCTCCATGAGCTGCGATCAGATCAAGAGTGATTTGATCGAACAGTTGCTCTAGTGCGCTTACATAGCGCACCAGATGCAATAGTGCAGGATCTGTCTCGTGATCTCCGTTGGCAACCTGGGGCGGCCTACCATACCCGTCACGACTGGGGTAGTATAGAACGAGCGACAGTTAACTCTGGGCGACAAGTGCCGGAGTTGAACTATAGTTTCTCGGGCTGCCAGCTGGATGGCTTGTGGCTAAAAGGAAGTTGTCCTTCCAGTGAACCTGTAGGGGCGTTTTGGCGACAGACCCCTACCATAGATGTGCACAGTGGCCCAGTACTGATGGCTCTCACCGTACATGGGTCCTTGGTACACAACATACTCGGGAGGCTCTTCTAATGCATAGGCACGGCGGGTGAGGTTTGCGAGCACGGTCACAAAACCCCCAAGGTTGGTTGCTGTGGTCTCATTGTGAACAATGGGGCAGGGCATCGTGGCTTGGTTTGGGAGAGAGGCTGTGTTGTGCTGGGTTGAGGCTAGCGTGCCCTTTTTATAGGAAAAGGGGACATAGTCTTCCTTCGCACGCTTGCGAATGAGACGTGTTAGGTGTCGGTCACTGGCGCGTGATCGACGGGCTAGGCTGATAGGTTGGGCACCGTCCGCCGAAAGGCGTCGGGTCACTGTGGGGCTATCTTACACGAGAAGCTTGGCCGGGGTTAGGTTAAGGTCTGGTGGTTTGGTTACCTAGTTTTATTGACCTGGCTAAGATAGGATTAGCCAATGGTCAGCCTGGCTCTGATACCAAGTCTGTCACGACCGGATTTTCGGGATATAATTTCCCAGAAAACGGCCTTTGTGCTCACCAGCCCCAGGATTACTGTTAGCTGATGAGGCACCAACTTGATACAAGAATTCCAAGCAAGGTACAAAATATGTAGTACAAGACCATTGTGGCCTAGGAGTACAACACTTGATTTCTAGTGGTTGATGGCGGAAGCGGTTTGTGGTACATCTGCGTCTATGGGACTCCATTTCCCACAAGAACAGCTGACCAGGATAACTCCTATCTTCGCGAGGCTGCTATCACCTTTACATGGGTTCCGGGGCTGTCGTCGCAAAGCTATCTCCATGTGCGAAATCTAGCCAAGACAATAGCCAGGGACAAGCCAGTGAGTACGTTTGAATGTACTCGCAAACATTAAGAACACGGGTATAATATAATCAAGGGATAATCATGCTCCAAAATATTTTTATGATGATAACGTCTTTCTCGGAATAAACGAAATCCGTGATGCACGCATGCAGGTAAAATATGAACATGCAATACGGGAGTAGAAATAGAATGCGCTGATCGAGTGTCTGAATTGACTCCTCGAAAGGGTGCAAACAAATTAACAATGCCGCAGTCGGGCGTGTGAGCGACACCACATAAAGGGCTTATAAAGGATAAATAAATAACAAACATGCCGCAGTCGGGCGTCTGAGTGACGCCACATAAAGGGCTTATAAAGGATCAATAAATAACAAACATGCCGCAGTCGGGCGTCTGAGCGACGCCACATAAAGGGCTTATAAAGGATAAATAAATAACAAACATGCCGCAGTCGGGCGTCTGAGCGACGCCACATAAAGGGCTTATAAAGGATAAATAAATGAAAAAAATGCCGCAGTCGGGCGTCTGAGCGACACCACATAAAGGGCTTATATAAGAATAATCACAATGAATATCCAGGAGGTAGAACCGTCCCAGGGATACTCAATGAATTCAAATAATGTAAATGGTTAGTCCATAATAATAATAATCATAATCCTCATGTGTCACAGGTCATAAACAAAATCTAGTCGAGTCGTTTCTCCATCTGAAGACCGTCACTAGATTCTAATTAAACCGTTCTCCATCCGAATACCGTTACTAGATTCTAATTAAGCCGTTCTCCATCCGAATACCGTTTCTATGATCCAGGTTAACCGTGTCTCCATCCGAAAACCGTCACTAGATCCATCTCAGACTGTAGTCCTTACCCATGAACATGGCTATCCAAATGGATATATCCTCTGCAGAGGGTGTACTCTTTACCCACGAGTAGCAGATTTATTTAGTCCATCGGGACTAATTCCGCCTACGGCCTTTTAATTGAAAACATGCCTGACCTGCACACACCAGCTTAACTTACCGGTGTCTGGAATCACCCACAACACCTGTCAAGCCAAACTCTAAGTGGGGAGGCTACAACCTCGACGTAGCATGGGATCAAATTTATATACGCGCGCTCTAAGGGGTGCTCCCGTCTCGGTCCCAACCGGAAACACCCATGCCCCCGGACCAGGTGGCATGCCTACCGGAGGCCTCCGGTATCTTCCACCATGGCCTCTCTGCACGGTGTGTGCTATGGTAAGGGGTTGACAACTTACTGAACTGTACCCTACCTGCGGCAGGGACAAGTGGTAGAACAAAACAAGAAGGGGAGGTCACTGAACGAGACTCGACTTACGGCCGACTCAGGAGGTCCAAGCATTCTCCATAAGACAAAATATATATCTACTAACAGGTAAAGTCACCACCCATCAAACCTCACCATGCCATACCGGACACACTCGTCTCGACGAGGAACTAGGGACAACTCGTGTCTACCCAAGACAGAGACCTTCCCGGCTTCCTTCCGGTATGCATGAAAAGCTCACGAGGATGACTACTATCATCAGCATGACCATTACTACCAGCAAAGAATCTCCATTGTGCATTCATGCGAATGATTTTTATCGGCACGTAAAAATAATGTATGCTCCAAGTCAAGTGGTGTTGTAACCGTATCAAAACACCACACAAAGATATTATGCCAGAGTTCAGAATGCTTGCCTTCAAGAGTATGCAAAGGGTGCACTTTTTGAAAGCTTTCCTCTCTCTCCATTTCCTATTTTTGCGAAATATTCAAATAACAAATATTTCAAACACAGTGCAAAAATTTGTCTCCAATATTTTTGAAATAAATCTTAAAATAAACTAGATGAAATTTGAGAGAGGTAGGAAAAAGAATCAACTCATTTGGAGTTTTATTTTAAAAGATATAGCCAGTCAAACTTGAGTCAAAGTTCTGTTTTTAAATAAAACAGAAAAAGAAACGTTTCAGGGGAGAATACGCTTTCGAAACATAGGAGACATACTCCGGGGTTTTAGGCGACCACTTAAGTCGGCGTGGGTGGCGCGGGGGTCACTGACAGTGGGTCCAGAGGGCCCACTGGTCAGGTTTGACCATTCTCTTCTCTCCCTCCTCTTCTCTGCCGCACGGGAGCGGGACTCCAGCGATCGCCGCCGGCGATTTGCGGCTCCTCGCGGGCTCCAGAAGGCAGGGATGGACCCGCCAGGCCGGGGCGGTCCTCTCGGTGGTCGCCGGGTCGACGGTGGTGGGAGGAGTCGCCGGCGGCGAGCTCCGCGGCGGAGAGGGCTAGGGGAGTGAAGTGAGTTTTGGGCTCCGGTGGTCTCCGATCAAGGCTGAGGTGCTGGGCAGCTCCGCAAGAACGAGGGGAAGCGGTTGGTGGCGCTGGATGGGCGGGGGAGTGGCTGGTTGCGACGAATGGCACCGGACGGCAGCGGCGGCCGAACCGGCCGGAGTTGGGGAAGATAGCCTCTCCCAGTCAATCCACTGCTTGGGGAGCTCGAGGGGGAAGGCTTGAGGTCGCCTGAGCGCTCGGAAGGGCTCGGGGCCTCCTTTTATAGGCGCTCGAGGCTGGTCCCGCGGCGGCCGTGGATAAGAACACCGGCGACCGCGGTGCTGTAGCTGCAGGGCGACGTGGTGGCGACGAGCGCGTGCCGACGGGCTCTAGGATAAGCTCGAGCTGTTCACAAGGCAGCTGGCGCGCGCGGGTGGCTTGGGCGGCGCCGTCCATGGCAGAGGCTCACTGCAGACGCCGGCGTGCCGCCAAAAGCCCTGACGGCGGCGCTATAGGGCGCCAGAGGTGACGTGGAGAGTGGGTGAGTGTAGTGCGTGGTTCAGCAGGCGAGCTGGGGCCAGGGACGGGACGCGTCGAGGGCGGCAGTGCGATGCGGCGGCTCGGTGCGCGCGCGTGCAAAACGTGGGCTCTGGGCGCGCCCAGAGCACGCACGGGACATGCTCGACGAAATGCCAGGGCAGCCTAGAGTGCGAGGGTGAGGCTGGCAATTAACAGGACTAGGATAGGGATAGCTAGGAGTTTAGTGGACAAGGTTGCTGGGTCGGTGGAACAAGATCATAGTGCAAACTAGGAAACATGCCCAAAACTGACTGTGCACACCAAGTGTTCGACAGAATTCCAAGTGCATTTAGGCAACTCTTGGAGTGGCCAAAATCTCCAGATCAGGGTCTCTCTAGATGTAGGTGATGATGGCAAGATCATTTGGGCAAAACCAGAAACTTGCTAGTGCAAGTTTTGCAAAACTACAGTTTTGGACAGAAAGAAAAAGGTCTCATTGCATGCACTTAAAATCCTCCAATGACTCCATTCTCCTGGACTTAAGGATTTGGTAGGGAGGGCTACAAGCAGGAAAAAGCTCAAGGTCACTAGAGCAAAATAAAATAGGGTTGCAGTACAGATCACCAAACTGGACCAGAATGAAAAAGAGGTTGATTCACTCAAGTTTTCCAAAGATCATCACTAGGTTTTTGCATGAAGTTGAATTGTGTGCATCTACTGACATCTCCACACACTTGGAAGAATTTTTAAAGGAATATTTAAATAGGTTGTAGTGCAAAAATGCCTACTGGACCAGATTTGAAAAGTTGATGAAGAGCTCAAAATCTCCAATAACCAAAAGATATCTTTGCATAAAAGTGATGTGGAAACATCACATGACATCCCCAAATTTTGGTGGAAATTTTAAAGGCATTTGCCAAATGGTTGCAGTGCAAAACAAGCTCCAAATTTATGAAAAAAAATCATTTTAAAGGAATAAAGTTCAGGAAAAACAAATCTTGCAATTAAATCCACTGATAAAGAATTGTTTCATAGAGAGGACATACAAGTCCAATAATACCTTTGGAAAGTTTTCACTTGAGGTAAAAACCCATAATATCAAAAGGGTAAATCTAGACAAATGGAAAAGTTTTATTTCCTGGCAAAATTTTAATTAATAAAGCAAGGTCAAAATTTTTGGGGTGTCACACTATCTACAAGAGCCTGCCGAGGGCACAAGATCGTAGCTGAGGTGACAAGCTAAACGTCGAAGTCCACGCGGAACTACTAGTGAGACGGAAGTCTCTTTGCAAAACATAAAATAATCAAATGTGAGTACAAATGTACCCGGCAAGACTTACATCAGAACTAGCTACATATGCATCGGCATCAACAAAAGGGGGATTGTGGAGTTTAACTGCAGCAAGCTAGCTTTGACTCGGTGGCTATCCTGAACTACGACTACAAGTAACTCTTTTGAGGTGGTGCACACGAGTCCACATATTCACCATACAACACACCAATATGGATCTGCTCCCGTCAACCTACGAGAACGCCATCCATAGCACTCACGCTTATCTTGCGAGTTTTAGAGTATCCACTTTCACTTTTCTATGAACTGTATAGGCAACCCAGAGGTCCTTTACCGCGGACGCGGCTATTCGAATAGATGATGTTAACCCTGCAGGGGTGTACTTCTTCACACACGCTCTCACCACTTACCACCGTTTACACGACATGTACTCAGCAACCTTCAAGCGGAAGCCCAACGAGGGTGTCGGCCACGGCCTACCTAAACACTCAAGTCTCTAGTCCAGGTTTATCGCCTATTCAGGTTCCATCAGCAGGGAGTCCGGCCGAGGTTTCCACATACGGCCCCGAACGATGTGTACAGTTTTCCGCGACACCAAACGGGCGCCCGGCATACCCGGCCACGTGCCTACCGCATCACAGCCCACCCCTCGGTTCAGCGCTGCGCACGGCCTCTTGCATACTACAAACACCAGAAACTACATGCAACTCATGGACAGAGGACAAGGGTGTTTAAGAAGCCGAGAGAGTCAATTAAGGATCCCAATGTGTGGTAGTAGCTGTTCATGGATCACAAACACAGAACTCAGTTCCTGAGGACGGTTTCAATGAGACAACCCACCATGTACTCCTACATGGCCTCTCACCGCCACCTTTACCAAATCGTGTTCACACACTTAGCTCACACACAGTAGGACATGTTCATCGCCATTCCAATTGATCCCCGATGAATCAGTCCTGACTCAACTCAAAGCAGTAGCAGGCATGACAAACAAACATGAATGAGTAGGCACATCAGGGCTCAAACAACTCCTACTCATGCTAGTGGGTTTCATCTATTTACTGTGGCAATGACAGGTCATGCAGAGGAAAGGGGTTCAACTACCGCAACAAGTAACAGATGAATCATTGTTGTCCTAATGCAGTAAAAGAGAGCAGTGGAGAGAGAGTGGGATTGTATCGGAATGAACAAGGGGGTTTTGCTTGCCTGATGGAGTGGTAGTAGGATACTGCCCTTCAGTCTGATAATTGTGGGTATCCTCGGAGGCAGAACCTACCACGAAAGATACATCGAACACAATCAACACATGAAGATATGCAACAATATGATGCATTCTATGACATGGCAATATGAATGTGTCTTGGGCTAATGCAAGCTAGAACAGATTGAAATGAGTCCATTTGAACCAAAGATTCAAACGCAAACCCATTTTATGAAGTCATAAAGGTGCATTAACTTGTTTCACTTAAACAGCAAGGTTAAAGTGCATGAAACCATTACAGATGGAAAGGTTGGATTTTTCTGATCAATTTTCATATATAAATCTTTTCATTTGGAGTTACAGATTAATTTCTATGAATTTTTGAAGTTTGCTACATTTTTTGGAATTTCCTATATAAGAATAAATCCAGTAAATGCTTTATTGCGTCAGCACTGCGTCAGGGTGACGTCAGCAGTCAACGGGGACGGTCCAGGTCAAACCTGACCAGTGGGTCCCGCGTGTCAGTAGCTAAACTAAACTAGCTAGGTTTAGTTAACCCTAATCTAGGTTAGTTAGCAGGGCGGCCCCACCTGTCATTGAGCCAGGGGAGGTCAAACCCCTGGTCAAATCGGGCTAACGCGCCGGCGTTTAGCCGCCGGCGAGGCCAAACGCGGTGGGGCAGTGCGGGTTTTGTCCTTCGACGAACAAATGGATGGCGGAGACTACCTATGAGCAGCTGGGAGCAAGCTGCGTCGATTGGTGGTGGAGGTGGAGCTCGGGGTCGCCGGAAACGACGCCCGCGACGAGCTGTGCGGCTGCAGGAGTTCGGGTGAGGTCGAACTCGTCGCTGTGGTGATCTTGGAGGCTCAAGGCCAGCTACTACGTGGTCTACACGGTGCGGTGAAGTCGGTGAACATGGTGGTGTGCCCGTTGGGTGGCCGGAGCATCGTCGGCGACGAACTAAGGTGGCGGCGCGTGCGGTGAAGCTCGTTGCGGTCAAAGCAGTGGACGGCAGCGACAACAAGAGGGATGGGAAGGGGCAGAAGCTCACGGCGAACATGATGAGCTAGGTGGCGTGGTCGGGGACGAGCTGCTGCAGCGGTGACAGCGAAGGGTATCTCCGGCGGTGGTGGAGTCGGGCGAGGTTGATGCAGTGGCTTCGTGGCAAGCGAGCGCTCGGGGCTAGGCCTGATCGATGGAGAGGACGACGGCGAAGCTTCTGCACACGGCGAGGTACCGCAGAGACGGCGGTGGCCACGTCTACGACGGTGAGGTGGTTGCGGCTGCGTCGGCCATGGCGGAGGGAAGCTAGGGAGAGGCGTTGCGGAGAGTGAGCGTGTCCAGGCGGTCAAGGGGGCGACGTGGAGGTCGACCAGCGCGTCCAGGGGCGAAGCGGCAAGCAGGTGGCGCCGTGGCGAGCTCGGGCACGCCGACGCTCACCTCTCTGCCTGCCTGGTGAGAGGAAGCAACTGATTGGCCATGGGTGAGAACAGTGCTGGGCCACCAGGTGGGCCTGCCAGGTAAGTTGGCCAAGTAATAGCTTTTCCTTTTATTTTCTGTTTTCTTTTATTTCTGCCGGTCTGTGGCTTTTCTAAACATGCTTATGCACTTTCAAAAATCACCAAACTGCTCATGCACACTGTTTAGCATATAGCCAACATGGAACATTTCAGTTTAGGATTATTTGGACATTTAAAATATTTTATAGCATTTAAATGCCCAAATGCAATTAACATATGATTTAATCCAGTGACCTTAGGAGTCCTAGAAAATTGTGCACCATTTTTGTTAGAGGTTTAAGACCAAGGCAAAGATGATGAACATTTTAGAAGGGCATTTCAGGTTCATTGAAAATAATTTTAGTAAACCCTAGTTGGTTTCAGGGGGGGTGCTGCGGGTTCTGTCATCCCCATTTCAACTTTCTGTGAAAAGTAAACATGATGCAACACCAGATGCTAGCACTAGGCATAGTCCTAATTATTTCGACGCTTATTTTTATTGCGTCGTGGCTTTCCATTGCTGTCCCTGACTTCGGATGTGCCTGGGTCGTAGGTACCACTGCGGGCCAACCAACTGTCCTCACCCGCGCAAAAGCAGGTCATAAGGCTTGTTAGGGCTGCCATTGTCCTCGGCTTTTCCTGACCGAGGTGTCTGGCGAGCCATTCGTCCCGGACACTATGCTTGAAAGCCGCTAAGGCTTCGGCGTCTGGGCAGTCGACGATTTGATTCTTCTTAGTGAGAAATCTGTTCCAAAGTTTTCGGGCTGACTCTCCGGGTTGTTGAATTATGTGACTTAAAATCGTCTGCATCCGGAGGTCGGACATAGGTCCCTTGAAAAATATCCCTAAAAGCATCCTCAAGTTCTTCCCAACATCCAATTGAGTTTTCGGGGAGGCTTTTTAACCAGTGCCGAGTTGGTCCTTTCAACTTGAGGGGCAGGTATTTGATGGCGTGGAGATCATCTCCGCGAGCCATGTGGATGTGAAGGATAAAATCCTCAATCCAGACCCTAGGGTCTATTGTTCCGTCGTATGCCTCTATGTCCACGGGTTTAAATCCCTCTGGAAATTCATGATCCGCCACCTCATCGGTGAAGCACAGGGGGTGCCCGACACCCCTGTATTTTGATGTGTCATGGCATGCTTCCGACGGTTGTAATGTTCGGTTTTGATTCCAAGCTGTTATTCAATCAGTATAATCATTTGGGCGGCCATGATCCTGCGCCGGAGCACGCTTCCTAGATCCATAGATGGACCTGGCCATACCGGCTTTTTTGTCCAGGTGCTCACGTAAATCGTGCGCTGACTTGTGTCACTGTATTTACTCATACAAACTTATTTTTAAATTGAAGGATGCAATCGAAACTCCAATGGCACAGCAGGTATGTTCACGCATGTTTCTTTAACAGGTTTGCTCTTATCAATAGCTCTGTTGATTTCAATTTCAATTGTGTATACAGTTGACTTCTCATATCATGCACATTACTAGCATCACAACAGAGCCAATAGTGTTGTTGTACATGTAAACCCGTGGTACCCATCTGAAATCTTGTTGTGCCATGTAGTTTCCCACGCTTTGTATTCTTTCACTGCTGCTTTGTCTTGAACTGATATGATTTGAACCGTGTCTCTATTTTGATTTGGCAAGACAATGAAGTGACCATAGGACATAGATATATGTTTGTTTGATGATTTTATTATGTACTAGTACTTGGCAATAGAATACTTGGTATTTTAATCCTATCCACCTTACTAATGAACTGGTTCACTGAAATGAGTTTCATATACTAGTACATGCTAAACCTGTTATGTGTCTACTTGTTTCTTCTTTTAGAATGCTGACAGAATATTGGGGAAGAGTGCCTTATTAAGCAATGGTAAAGGAAGTAATGCAGATAAGGTTCAGGATAGTGACACACCCTTGTTGGTCTCCAACAAAGCTGATAAAACAGCCAAGGAAGACTATCTTGAAGACAGTGTGACAACCCCAAAGTCCTGTCTTGGTTTAGTGTTTGAGTTACTGGCCACTACCGCTTGCACAAGCTATTCAAACGCACTGTCTGAATTAGTTCGGTTTCTTGAGTCTCAACTACAAGCTGAAAGACATCGATCAGCTATGCTGCGACAAGAAGCGGAAGGCTTGCGGAAGTCCCTGGAGCATTCAGATGCATACTTTCTGGTGCAACAGCAAGCGTTGGGGGATTTTAGCGCCAAACATGACAAAGCTAATAAGCTTGCTAAGCTTATTGCCAGCATGGTGGATACCCAGGATAAAGTTTCTTGAGCTCTTCTGAAGTTGTTTCAGTTATGCTCTTGTCTTGATGCCGCGTTTATTTGCACTGGTGGCCAATTTTGACGGCCAGTGTATGTAATATGCTGCTTTGTTCCCTATATTTGCACTGGTGGCGAACTTTGATGCTCAGTGGATGTAATATGTGTAATAGTGGTAATAGGCTAGCGTTAATTGCTTGCTTATTTATTTCCTTATTGTCTTGTTTAGTTGTTTGCTTGTAGTCACTGCAGTTCTTTTTATGTGTTTTTCTAGTGGCCACAATAACCTATTTTTGATAACTAGGCCAAAATAATCATGGCAACAAACGTACTGTTGTAACCATGGGCCTCCTGCGGGCCGTATGATCCATGGGCCTTCTACGGGCCATAGGATCCATTGGCCTTTTATACGGGCCGTAGGTTCCATGGGCCTTCTACGGGCCATACGATCCATGGGCCTTCTACCGGCCGTACGATCCATGGGCCTTCTACGCGCCGTAGGATCCATGGGCCTTCTACGGGGCATATCATCATTTCGCCAATCATGGGCCGTACTATTCATGGACCATAGCGGGCCGTTAATAGGCCGTATTTGATAACTCTATGAAAACAGCCCAACGGTTTTTTTACCTGAAAACGGCCCAACGTATTAACGGGCCACAAACTGGCCGACTGTAACGACGGGCTGAATTTGGCCCACAAGCAGAAAATGACAGTAACGGGTCGTAAGTAACCGAATGCTGGAAATGAGCCCAAGAATAAATGGGCCCTGAGAATGGAATAACTTGGGCTGGAAACGGCCCAATGGAATAATGGGCCGTTAATGGGTATAAACTGATACATTGTTCATTACGGGCCAGTTTCACCACGGGCCGTTAATGGGCCAAGAGTTACAAAGGGCCTCATATGGGCCGAAAGACGTCATGGGCCATACATGGGCCGGAAGTTAAAATGGGCTGGAATCATATTGGACGGCCCAGATGAAGCTACTGGGCCTAATTCGGAGAGGTCGTAACGGGCCCTGGGTTAGCGGGCTGTAAATCGGCTATATGCGAACATGCCGTTAACAGGCTTTTCGTGGGCCGGCCCGCACCTTTTGACCAAGTCAAACGGGCCAGCCTTTTCACAGGAATGGGCCTCTGTTGAGCTGTGCCATGTGTCGACACATCATAGGCGCCTTGGGTCCAATGAGTGGATGACATCTGTCCCAACGGTGAGCCGACACGTGTTTCCTCCAGCCAATGATGATTTTACACGTGGAAAATCCCCATTGGTCGGGGCTGTTAACGGGTTATCGGATCCAAAACCGGACCCGATAGCTTAACGGTGTTCCGTTATGGTGGATGCCACGTGTCGGTCACCCTTGATGAAAGCAGTTATGTGACGCGCGATTTATCGTCATGGAAGTGGACGCTTCCGTGATGATAATTTTGGTAATGTCATGGAACACTTCTACGACAGCACATGTATGACTATCTTGATTCTGTCATGAAATCATCATGGATGTACATGCATGACAAAAAACGCGACCTACTGTGACAAACACGTATCATCACGGAAGTGTATTTTTTTTGTAGTGATAGTTTACTCCTCCGGTCATATTGTCGTAGTGCTTAGGCGAAGCCCTGCGCGGATCACATCACCATCACCGTAACCACACCATCGTGCTGACAAAACTCTCCTTCAACACTTTGCTGGATCAAGAGTTCGAGGGACGTCATCGAGCTGAACGTGTGCAAAACTCGGAGGTGCCATACGTTCAGTGCTTGATCAGTTGGATCGCGAAGACGTTCGACTACATCAACCGCGTTAAGCTAACGCTTCCGCTTTCGGTCTACGAGGGTACATGGACACACTCTTGCCCTCTCGTTGTTATGCATCTCCTAGATAGATCTTGTGTGATCGTGGTTTTTTTTTGAAATTGCATCCTACGTTCCCCAATAGTGGCATCCGAGCCAGGTCTATGCGTAGATGATATGCACGAGTAGAACACAAATAGTTGTGGGCAATGATAGTCATACTGCTTACCACCAACGTCTTATATTGATTCGGCGGTATTGTTGGATGAAGCGGCACGGACCAAGATTACATGACCATGTTCATGAGACCGGTTCTACCGACGTGCTTTTGCATAAAGGTGGCTGGCGGGTGTCTGTTTCTCCAACTTTAGTTTAATCGAATTTGACTACGACCGGTCCTTGTTGAAGGTTAAAACAGCAAACTTGACGAAACATCATTGTGGTTTTGGATGCGTAGGTAAGAACGGTTCTTGCTAGAAGCCCGTAGCAGCCACGTAAAACTTGCAACAACAAAGTAGAGGACGTTTAACTTGTTTTTGCAGGGCTTGTTGTGATGTGATATGGTCAAGACATGATGTGATATACGTTATTGTATGAGATGATCATGTTTTGTAAAAGTTATCGGCAATCGGCAGGAGCCATATGGTTGTCGGTTTATTGTATGAATTTCAATCGCCATGTAATTGCTTTCCTTTATCACTATCCATTAGCGATAGTTGTAGAAGCAATTGTTGGCGAGACGACAATGACGCTACGATGGAGATCAAGGTGTCAAGCCGGTGACGATGGAGATCATGATGGTGCTTTGGAGATGGAGATCAAAGGCACAAGATGATGATGGCCATATCATGTCACATATTTTGATTGCATGTGATGTTTATCTTTTATGCATCTTATTTTGCTTAGTACGGCGGTAGCATTATAAGATGATCCCTTACTGAAATTTCAAGGTATAAGTGTTCTCCCTGAGTATGCACCATTGCGACAGTTCGTCGGGCCGAGACACCACGTGATGATCTGGTGTGATAAGCTCTACGTTCACATACAACGGGTGCAAGATATTATTAAATGTGCAGAATACTCGGGTTAAACTTGACGAGCCTAGCATGTACAGACATGGCCTCGGAACACCGAGACCGAAAGGTCGAACGTGAATCATATAGTAGATATGATCAACATAGAGATGTTCACCATTGAAAACTACTCCATCTCACGTGATGATCGGACATGGTTTAGTTGATATGGATCACGTGATCATTTAGATGACTCGAGGGATGTCTATCTAAGTGGGAGTTCTTAAGTAATATGATTAATTGAACTTAATTTATCATGAACTTATGTGGCACCCCGGCTCAGAGCAACCGGTTTACCTTGCATTGCCAGCCATGAGATCAAGTCTTCTGGCAACACACAACAACTTGGTACAGAAAACAACTGCTTTATTCATACGAGCGAAACATAAGTCTGATATTACATCAAGTAGCGAGGCCAAGCGGCACACACGGTGTGGCTGAACAGTATGTACATTATTTAATGAACATGACGGGGCCTCGATCACGATAACTACGCGGCAGCGGAATGACAACAAAGTGGAACTCCATAGCATAGGGACACCGATGTGGACACGATCTAGACGCGGGAAGCTCTCCGATCCGATATGATTTGCCTGAAATCTGGCATAACACGCCGGGTCAGTACATTGAATGTACTTGCAAGCTCACAACAAACATAAGCATAATGACAAACAATATCATGACAATTAATCAGGTTATAGCAATGCAACATGATGTTACTGACGCGGTGAAATCATCTTGTGCACTGAGTCACTCGGACTCTCTTACCAGACGCGTTACCTCATAACCGAACGGTGATCATACCTGGATCACAAACAAAACCACAACTTTGGTTCCCACAACGATCATATTCATGATTGATACGTCTCCAACGTATCTATAATTTATGAAGTATTCATGCTAATATATTATCATTCTTGGGTGTTTTACAATCATTTTATAGCAACTTTATAGCATTTTTTTGGACTAACCTATTGACCCAGTGCCCAGTGCCAGTTCCTGTTTTTTGCTTGTTTTTTACATCGCAGGAAATCAATATCAAACGGAGTCCAAACACCGCATAACTTTTTGGAGATTTTTTCTGGATCAGAATGAACCCAATGGGCCTGAGCTGCACCTGGGGGGGTGCCCCGAGGGGGGGCACAACCCACCAGAGCACGCCAGGGCCCCCTGGCGCAACCAGGTGGGTTGTGCCCACCTCGGTGGCCTCCCGTACCCCTTCTTTGCACTATAAATTCCCAAATATTTCGAAACCCTTTGGGAAAAACCTAGATCAGAAGTTCCACCGCTGCAAGGTCTCTGTATCCACAAAAACCAATCTAGACCCCATTCCGGCACCCTGCCGGAGGGGGGAATCATCTCTGGTGGCCATCTTCATCATCCCGGCGGCCACCACGATGAGGAGGGAGTAGTCCACCCTCGGGGCTGAGGTTTTGTACCAGTAGCTATGTGTTTGATCTCTCTCTCTCTTGTGATCTATATCATGGGCTTTGTTAATATAGTCGGATCATATGATGTTTCTCCCCTCTATACTCTTGTTATGATGACTTGAATCTTTACCCTTCAAAGTTTTGTCTTGTCGGATTGAATATTCAGAGTTGAGAACACATGATATATGTCTTGCAATATGAATACTTGAGGTAACAATGATGTATCTTATTGATTCACTCGCGGATTCCCGTGGTGATATTGGGCTAATCTATACATAGGGGTTGATGCACATTTTTCTCCGACGGAAACTTTGGGGTCTCTTTATAGTTCTATGTGTGGATTGAGTATTATGAATATGAATTTGCTTTGGTGTTATTCCAGTACGAAAACTCTAGGATAGATCGAACGGAAAAAATAGCTTTGTGTTATTTTAGTACGAACTCTTGAATAGATTGAACAGAAAGAATAGCTTTGAGGTGGTTTCGTGACCTACAAACAATTCCTATCTTTTGTTCTCCACTAATAGGAACTCGGGAGTGATTCTTTACTGCACTTTGAGGGATAATCATATGATCCAACTATGTTAGCATTGTTGAGAGGTTGCACTAGCGAAAGTACAGACCCTAGGCCTCATTTTTAAGCATTGCAACACCATTTTTTGCCCGTTTACTATTTGCTACCTTGCTGTTTTTGTTTATTCAGATTATAAAAATATATTTATACCATCCATATTACACTTTTATCACCATCTCTTCGCCGAACTATTGCACCTATACAATTTGCCATTGTATTGGTGTGTTAGGGACACAAGAGATTTCTTGTATTTGGTTGTAGGGTCGTTTGAGAGAGACCTTCTTGATCCTACACCTCTCACAGATTGATAAACCTTAGGTCATCCACTTGAGGGAAAATTGCTACTGTCCTACAAAACTCTGCGCTTGGAGGCCCAACACATGTCTACAAGAATAAAGTTGTGTCGTAGACATCAATGATCCCACAAATCATCACATAACCAATGCCAACAATAAACCTTTAGTGTGCAAGATTTTTTCATTAATGTTGATCCATGGTGTGACTTACTTATGAGCTATGTCCGTAACCAAGGACGCGGATATCGATAGATTAAATACACTCTGCAGAGGTAGCGCACTTTACCAACACCACGGATTCCATGGCCTCGTCATCCCATTCGGGTGGAACAACGACATTCCGACAAAACCCGCCCATTGCCATGACACTCTCCCGGCCACTCCGACCAACTCCCCACTGGGCTAAGTCATGGGTGGCCCCGTGCCTACCAAAGGCATCAACGGCCACCGTCGTGGCAAAGACGGTCCCAAACGGGGACAAGGTACCATAACAACAAACGGGCACACAAGGTTATGTCTTCTTACCAGTCCAGGGTACCGCACGCCCATAACCTTCCCTCGTTGGAGGTACCGACCAGAGGCACGACAACGGACCTATCAGGGAAACCGATCACCTATGGGGTCACAAGGATCCCTTCTACATTCGTTGGGGGGTTAGTTGCACGAAGAGCAGGTCGAGGCATTAGCACACCGGGGATTTTTATCCAGGTTCGGGCCGCAAAGATGTGTAATACCCTAGTCCTGCTTATCTGTTTATATGAGTGTTCTTGAGCTTTTGAACTAGCTACGGTGCGTGCTTTGTCCAAAAGTCCGAATCCTCTCTCTGTATGCCATGGGCCTCCTTTTATACACAAAGGGGTTGCCAAAGTGGCACACGGGAGGTGGCAAGCTACATTTGTACAAGCTTATCGCTCGATCAACGTAGGACAAGCGCATTTAATGCGTTGCCTACGTGTCCTCTCACTTTATTGGGGATGGCAACAGAGGCCATCTCGTCCCTCGCCGCTCCTTCTTGCTTTGACACGCGTCCGGGTTGACGAGGCATGCAGCGCCATGCTGGCCAACCAGCTGTTGTGTTGGCGCAATGGTAAGCTTCCACGAAGATCTGCATGCCGCCACGCAGGCGCCTGCTTAGCTGGCATGCCTATCGTCGCACTGAAGTGATGGTGAGGTGGTGAAACCTTGCCGGGGGCCTTGGAGTCATCCCCGGCAAGGGTCTTGCCGGGGGTCTTCATCTTCTGGTCCCACGTGGATCTGTGGGCCGTCAATCTTTATGAGGATTTGCATGCTATCGAACATGCGCTTTCCAGATCTTGGTCTTAACGTTGTCGATGGTGTCGGAGCTATCTACCTCAAGGGTGGCGGCCCTGCTGGTCTCTTCGCAAGCTGCCTCGGCAAGAAGCTTGCCGGGGGCCTCGCAGGTCGCCTCGGCAAGGCTTGTTGCCGGGCGTGGCCCTGCCAGCCTTCTGCTGCTTGTTACTTTGAGCGTCTGTTTTGATATTCTGTGTACCTTTCTTGCCTCCTGTCGTCCTCCTCTGCCTCACCAAGCCCTGCTGTAGGCATGGCTGCGACCATCCGGGCACAAGTAAGGGGTACAGAAGTAGCCACACTTTTGTACACCGACAGGAGCCCCCGGGCCTGGGCCACACGTAAGCGCAAGGCGTAGTCGGGCCAGACCCAAAGAAGTGCGCGTGCGGGCGTGGCAGAAACGAACCGCCATGATCTTTCTGCCAGTTGCGCTTCCCCACAACCCGCGTTGAGTGCGTGACGTGGGGGTCGTGCGTGGGTTGGCCTCAGCATGCTTGCGTCATCCTGTATTCGATAGCAAAGAGGCGGCCCTTGCTTTCCTTGTTTAAAAGGAAAGAATCTGCGGGGGCGCTACTCATTTTCTAAGTGGACTCGGGTCGCAGCCTGCATGGCGCTGTCCCGCACGGTCACGGGGTGGGAATCGATCGTCCCACCTGTCCTCACGCCCCCTTCTGCTTTGCCACGTATCCTCCATGCATTGGGAAGGGCAGGCGGCGGGCACGGAGGACGTGGGCATTAATGCTGCAGCGGAAAACCAGTCGTTTGTCGATTGGGGGAGCGGGCCGGTTCTGATTCCCCGTGCTTCAAGAGGCCGTATTGGCCATGCGGGGTGGCCGCCCTTTGGGCTGGGTGGCCAGGCCCCAGCCTTGCTCTTCTATAAAAGGGGAGAGGGACGGTGCTTCTCCACACTCGCCCTCCTTTCCCCGTCTTGCTTACCATCTTCGTCTGACTCACCATGGTGAAAGGGCGTACTGGCACTTCAGCGGCAGCAACGAGGGCTTCTGCTTGGCAGCGCGTCCCTCCTCCTCCGTAGCCTCCGGTGGCAGAGCCCGCCACGAGGTGAAGAGGTAGGGGACGAGGTCGAGGTCGTCACGGTGCCCGGGGAGGAGGTGGACGGGGCGGTGCTCCAGCTGCGCCTCCGCCGGCGGCCCCACCTCCGATGGGCGGCCACATCGGGGACCAGCCCTACGAGTTCTTAATCAGGCTGTATAAGCCTGTGCACAGTCATCTCTGGCTTCCGACCCCGTTCGCCGGGTGATGGAGCAGGAGGCCCCGCGGTCCTTAAGGCTTCACATGAGGGGCTGCGGGAACGGCAGCATATCGGCTGACGTTGACTTTCCTCCCGCTCGCGTCATGTATCTTCATCAAGGGTGGAAGACTTTTGCACATGCCCACAGTTTGACGAAGGGGCACATTCTCCATTATAAGTTAATGGAGAGCGGCCTGCTCTCCGTCAAGGTCTTCGGGAACTCCGGAATTTGCTTAGGGTGCTGCATGGAGAGCTCCACTGACGACGAAAGCTCCTGCTCGAGCGACAGCGGCGAGGAGGACAGCGCCAGCAACGACGACGGCAGTGAGCGGGCGGACGACGACTCTGACTCTGGTTGACCGCCAGTGGCCGCACCATCATGTGGCCCGCCTCCTCCCCCGGCAACACGCCTTGCCGGGGGCCTCGTCCTACTGTCCCTGGTGACGGTGGTTGGCGGGCTTCCTCGTCAAGCTCTCCATCGCCCAGTTCCCCATGCCTGTCACCTTGCGCAGTCTGCCGTGCCTGGGGAGGAATGGGGGCAAGAACGGGGATTACGGGGCACTTATCTTTTTTCTCAATTTGTAGGCACTTGCCAAATCTTAACTTTCTAGGAAATGTAATCTACCGAGCCCATGCTTATGTTCTGTAATATCAGTACTTGCATCAGCATATCAATGAAAAAGATAAGCTTTTGCTGGGAACTCATGCACGTATGCGTTCGTGTAGAGGCAAAATGCCCCTTTAATGAAAATAAATGAGTCTCCCTAGCAAGCTACCTTGCCGGCGCCCCTGTGCTTGCCGGAGAATCACATCTGCCGGGTTACAGGCGCAGGGTCTAGCCCCCCCCCCCGCCAAACTCTCTTTTACTCAAGGTTTCTGCAACTACCCCGACCGAAGCAGCATTCGAGTCAGGGATGGGAGCACCCAAGTCTAAACAGAGTGGCGAGGTTTTCTAATGCGCAAGTCACAAGTTACGAACATGAATGGACAAGGGAAGAACTTTATCTGGTTGAGTTGTCAATGGAGATGCCGCACCAAGCAGTCTTCTCAATTTCTTGCTGGGGCGTTGTTACTGCAGCCGAAAGGAAGAGAGGACAGGGGCACAGAGCCTTGGCGGTTTCCTAGTACCTATTGGAATCCAAGGTGAAACAATATCCACAACAAAAAAAAAGACACATCCGTGACATTTTGGGCCGAACAAATTTTTTTCTGTCATACTTATGACACTTCTATGATGATAATTGTGACAAAACCCGGTATCAGCATAGATGTGGTGGGCTCCTACTTCTATGACAAAAAATCATGACAGAAAATGGCCTTTTTGTCCTGGGCGGACCAGAGACGTAGCTGCATGACATTCTTTGGGCCGTCCATGACGGAAAAACTGTGGTAGAAGCGAGGGCGAGGAAAATATCGAGGAGTTCCCGGTTACGGTGGGTGGTCGGGGGCCGAGCGATGCACGTTTCTCTCGTACCATACACGCGTGGGTGCGAGGCATTGGGATCTAACTGAACCCGAGAGAGGCGTCGCCTAACCGAACCCGAGTGATTGCACTGCAGGCTATGCGTTACTGAACCCGAGCGATCGAGCGATTCCTTCGCTACTACTGCTAACTAAAGCCGATTGATGCTGCCTCTGGATGAACAGTGAGCGTTGCTGGGGGGGTTGGATGAACAATGAGCGTTGCTGGGGGGGGTTTGGATGAACAGTTCCCGGTGGGGGTGGATGAACAGGACCCCGTGGTTGCCTCTGGATGAACAGGACCCCGATCGATTGAGCCGGTTGGGGCTGGATGAAAAGGACCCCGTGGAGGGCTGGATGAACAGCACGACCCCATGGAGGGCTGGTTGAACCGTAGCCGGTGGAGGGCTGGATGAATAGCACGACCCCGTGGAGGGCTGGTTGAACCGTAGCCGGTGGACGGCTGGATGAACAGTAGCCCGTGGAGGGGTGGTTGAACAGGAGGTTGTGGAGAGGGCTGGTTGAACAATAGCCAGTGGAGTAGCGCGCGGTGGAGGCTGGATGAACAGGAGCTCGTGGATGAACAGTCGCAGGTGGAGGCTGGAGGAGGTCGACGGTGGATGAACAGTAGCCTATGGAGGCTGGAGGAGGCCGACGGTGGAGATGAATAGTATCCCATGGAGTCCCGTTTTGCGGTATGCCACACCCCTCCCGATGAAGAGGACCCCGTTTCGACCGTAGCGCGCCAACACAAGTCCGTTTCCTCTGTTTTGCGGTACGCCACACCTCTCCCGACCAACAGGACCTCGTTTCGACCATAGGAGGTCCAACAGAAGTCCGTTTCCTCCGTTTTGCGATATGCCAGACCCCTCCCGATGAACAGGATCCTGTTTCGACCATGGCCGGTCGAACACAAGGCCGTTTCCTTCGTTCTGCGGTACGCCAGGCCTCGTTTCCATCGGCTGTTCTGTCCAAGCCCTCCGGATGAACACGAAGACGCATTCCATTCCGACCCAGCCGGTTGGCTCCCCATGAAAATGACGACGACGCTGTTTCTCTGTCCTGACCCAGCCATGTACACGAGCCCTGGTCGTACGTTTGCGCGAGTAGATGTTCGAGACCCCACCCGTATGTACGTATGTGGCCGTATTTACTTTCTTGCACCGTGGCCGCTGTACATACGTGTACATGCTACGTGCCCGCCTCAACTACGACACGTGCGCGCCTCTACATCGACCGGTATATATGTACACGTTCGCGACCGGAATGACAACGCTATGTACGCTTTGACCAGGTGGGTCCCGACTGTCAGGCACTTCCTTGCATGCGAAGATGTAGCTGGTGGGTCCCAACAGTCAGGGGGGTGAATCATTTTTTTGCCCGAACGCACTTCCTTGCATGCAAAGATGTAGCTGGTGGGTCCCAGTAGTCAGGGGGAAAACGTTATTTTTCGTGAAATACGGTAGCCCGTCCGGTGGGTCCCTGCTGTCAGGTGGAGGAATAATTATTTTGTGCGTAATAAGGAGGCACTTCCTTGTGGCCGCCGTGGACCCAGCTATCAGCCTCTCCACGTACAGTACTCTTCCGATGGAAGTCGTTCCTTGACCACGTTGACCACACCACGCCGAGAGCACCAGGGCGTTGGACGACGGCGAGGCCTAGGAAGGGGACGACGCGGAGCCGAGGAAGACGCGGTAGTGGAAGCCCGCGCGGAGAGGAGTAGGAGGGTTCACTGGTTCGGTTGCGGTGTGAGGCTGCCGTTGCCGCAGGGCCTGGCTAGCGGTGGGAATGGTAGGGGCGGTGAGGCCTCCGCGGAAGCACAGCCAGCCACGGGAGGCAGGAGCATGCGGCACGACCGGCGCTGCTTTGGGCGGCTGGAGCAAGAAGACTAGAGGTTGAAGAAGCACAACGGCCGTTGGATGGACACCATACGGTCACTGGAGCTAGAATCATTCATATTGACTAAGTTGACAAAGCCCTCTGTCCCCGTCAACTTATTAGGCCCACAAGTCAGCCCCCCACCAAGGTGGGTCCCAGCTAGCAGGGGGGTATTCATTTTTTTGTGCGTAAAGGAGGCACTTCCGGTGGGTCCGAGCTGACAGCGGGGGGAAAGTTTTTTTCGTGATATACGGTGGCCCGTCCGATGGGTCCCAGCAGTCAGGGGGAAACATTTTTTCGCGAAATACGGTGGCCCGTCTGATGGGCCCTGCTGTCAGGTGGAGGAATAATTATTTTGCGCGTAATAAGGAGGTACTTCCTTGCGGCTGCCGTGGACCCAGCTGTCAGCCTCTCCACATACAGTACTCTTCCGATGGAAGTCGGTCGTTGACCACATTAAGCACGCCGCGCCGGGAGCACCACGGCGGTGGACGATGGCGAGGCCTAGGAAGGGGATGACGCGGAACCGGGGAAGACGCGGCAGTGGAAGCCTGTGCGGAGAGGAGTACGAGGGTTCACTGGTTCGGCTGCGGTGTGAGGCTGCCGTCGCCGCAGAATAATAGGGGGTGTGGGTGAGTAGAAGGATGCCCTGGCCAGCGGTGGGAGTAGTAGGGGGCGGTGAGGCCTGCGCGGTAGCACAGCCGACCACGAGAGGCGGGAGAAGGCGGTCCCGCCGGCTGGATTAGCGGCTGGAGCAAGAAGATCAGAGATTGAAGAAACATGACGGCCGTTGGATTGACATCCAACGGTTGCGTCTGCTAGAATCGTTTGTTGACGTATATAATAACTAAACAAAATCTTGCATACGCGTCAACTTAATAGGCCCACAAGTCAGACCATTCCCTCTTTTTTTTAATAATTTATATATAGCTCATTGCAACTTCTTATGCAATTTATTGCAGTCCGTTTTTTTTTGGCTGGCCAGGGCCAGGGTTAAAATTTTAAACGAAATTTCGCATATTTCCGTGGGTTCAAAACTATTTTTAATACCGAAATGTCAAGCCAAATTTAAAGTACTTTGAAGATATATTTAAATTAGGTTAAAGCCCAGTGAAATAGGAATCTGAAAATGTGAAAAAATTCAGAAATTATAAAGTAATTGCCAATTTGTCATCTGTTTTTATATTTACAACCCATTTCATATTACTTTCAAGATTTGCAGGCGTCTTGAAAGAGTTGCAACCCATCAGGGCGTAGAAAAATAAGTAGGTCTGGATTGGGTATTGTTTAGAAAAAATAAACTGGGCTCATTTTCACAAAGAAAAAATAGCTGGGTTGGTCACATGGTGAACATAATGTATAAGCATGGGCTAGACGGGCCACGGCCCTATTCAAACCCTGCTCCATCTCAACGATAACAAAAAAAATACGGCTCGAGAAGCTACGTCCCAGGTGTCAGCCAATCTTGTGGTGTTCTCTTGTCTATTGACTATATACGCTCACAATGTCGTGGGTCCCAGATGTCAGGAAAACACTAGGAGGAAGCATTTTATTTTTCCATATGTTGACATGGTGGGCCCCTACTGTCATCCTCTCCACGTACTTCTACCGATTCCTGTTGTTTGTTGACCATGTTGACAACGCGAGAGGGCGACGCCGTAGCGAGCGCACCAAAGCGCGCGGAGGATGACAGCGAGGCCTCGGACGTCGGTGTTAACGATTTAGGAGACAATGGGGCGGCGATGCGTGCGCTGAGGCGCAGCCAGCCATGGGAGGCGGAAGCAGGCGGCCTCGCCGGTGCTGGTTTGGTTTTGGCGGCTGGAGGAAGACAGGACCGAAGAAACACGACAGACTGTAAAAGCAGCAGGAGTACTTAACAACCTTAACTGAAACCAGCAGGGGCGCTTAACAACCATAGCTGAAAGCAGTATGAGTACTTATACAGGTTCAACCGTACAAAGCACGCCTTGAATAGTGCTACTTTGCCTACAGTTAACCAAGGGTGAGGCCGCCAAGCCCCAGGACAAGGCCCAGGCGCCACCCCGCGCATCCACGACCTTCTGAAAGCGGCTTCATCTCACAATGTGGTCAATAAACAGGATATTCGCTTTATAGCCATGGAAAAGCAGGAACATAATCTTCGGTCCTATTCTCCAAGATGGACGGGACTTCATTATTTGAGACCACCCATGAATAAGTATCTTTTCACCTCCAAGGGAAATGGAGTAGGTCGACATAAACATCATGTTGTGACCAAGCGCAAGTCTGACCCGACCATGGTCAGGCATCTGTATAGGAACAATAGAACTGGGCCGTTTCTGTTTCAAGAAGATCACAGCTGTAGAAGTGTGTATAAGCAATAGTTTATGAACAACATATATAACAGAAAATAGCTCCTACCATAAGTTTCTCGACGCAGTTGGACCTGTTCGACGAGTGCAGCAGTGGCACACATATCCCACGTGGCCTTCCACCATTGAAACGCCCCACAAGGACCTCAAGACGATCAATAGTGTAGGAACTTGTGGATGTCGTCCCAGTCAACTTCAGTGCCATTAGTAACAGCCAAGTTCTTATAGAATAACAAATGAGTAGCCTGCTTAACTCTGAAAAAACCTACACGTGCCACCAACTATAAGAAAATATTAGTTAGAAGTAGCATCTTCGTGAGAGATTCGTTGCTACTTCTAAAGTTAAATTGTGATTAGTTAGACAGAATAGGTGGATTAAGAAGTAATCGAGGCAACAAGCAAGAACCAGATACAAAACTAACATGGATGAACAATTGGAGCGACGCCGGGGTGGAAGATCACAGTGAAGATGAGACCAGGTTCTGCTATTTCCATCAACATGCGTGCGCCAACTTTGAGTCCGTAACACTTGAGAAAGTTTATCCAAGTTCGGCCATAAAAAGAGCAGTGATCTTCTTAGTTCATGAACCCAACTCGGAACTTATATCCATGTTTTGTCTTCACTGTGACCATTAAACTGGTGTATTCAGTTATGGCAAGGCTGAGCGTCTTGAGTACATGTGTTCTGGCAGAGCAAACAATGCACTGCAGGAAAAATAATATGAGAACACAATGTATTCCCTATCCAAATCTATAAATAATATCCACCTTCACGTCAGTGTTGACCATCGTACTAGTAGTACCTTTTATCCAAATATAGCAATCCAAATTTCCAAATTAGTCAACAGCATGTTCAAAAAAACCACCCTCCCGGATAGAAAAGAGGATTCTAGGAACATACTGTGCGCGTTTTTAAATCTTGTGTTAGGATGAGAAGGAACAAGTGTGCCATCTCGCCAAGGGCGCAGAAACCTGTAGGGTCCTCGCACTTTGGGCACTGCAAATGAAACACACTAGATTCAGTAGGAAGAAAAATGCATCAACGGCGGCGGCTACCAACCTAGGATTACCCGCGACCAAGGGACTTGGATTTATCGGGGATGGATGAAGAGTTCGTACCTAGTTCTCCATGAGAAAACCCTATGCAATCGCTGAGAGGGGGTTTTCTTTGAACAAGCAGACAAGGGAGAAGGGGATTCAGGCCCAGTGAAATATTGCCGCTTTGTCCGTCCAGCTTACTGCTAAAGCTGGAAAGGGGGGTTTTGTGATTTGACGGCACATTGGGCATTACTGCGGCGCTACGACCGGGGTGTGTCTACCATGCAGTTGTGCACTCTAATTTGGTGCATATGGCATGTGGACCCCATTGCCGGATGCCCCACATATCAGCGAAAGGAAGTAGAAAGACTGGAGTAACTAGTTACACATAAATATATTTTTGACAGAGAAATACTCCCTCTGTAAAGAAATATACAAATCTTTTATATCACAACTTTATACATAAGAAAAATCAAGGCGAATATATATAACATATATAATTATAAAAAATAGAGTTTTTTTAACACAGTATAGACGAGTTGGTGATGATGGTGTGCCTGCCATCCTGCAATATAGACCTTCCGATTTATATCTGACGGATAGGAAGGAAACTCTGGCAATTTTGCAAAAACGTACCCACACACCTCTCCACATTTGTAAATAAGGCCTTCCCTCGTTCATCCTTTTCTCTCACAAGATAAAATACTCATACAAATGCATCTTGATGTTACGTGCAACGCACGGGCATTATGGGGGTTCAGCTGAGAATATAATACTCAGACAGGCTCACAGTTCTGGACTTTGGGCCGCAGGCCCACCCTGCATATTTGGAGGCCCATGTGTTCTACCTCAGCGCTTTTCATATTGCAAGCGATCGGTACGGCACTGGTTTTAGATGCAGCCGCAAGGCGAATACACAAAATTGAATAAAGCATGGCAACTGTTGGAATGAAATCGAACGACAGTTCGTAACCAGCACTGAGAGTTGCAATTCTATCAATGATATACCATGTGATAAATAATACTGTCGTACTACTTATACACACAGGACAATTGTTTCACCATGCCAGATTATTACATCAAAATCTCTCGGTGGATAGATCAGTTCGGCAGTTGCGTGCTGCTACTGAAGAATTTCAAAGTTGATTTGGACCAGCTTTCCTTGCTAAGAAAGTTCGATTTTGACATCATCCCCTACTGCAAGATATGATTTAGACTTGAACCTTGACCATCCTTTGGCATTAATCATCATGTGACCATCCTTTGTACTTACGATATATTGAGCAGGTTCATTCACACCAAGGCTGCGCATGGTAAGAGAAACTTGGCCGCGGTCGCCTGGATTGTTGAACGACTCCCTCATTGCTCTAGGAGTTCTCTGTTTGCAAACAAGAAGACATACCCAAACAGTTAGCTCAACACAGTGAATCATGTGAAACAACATGGAAAGAAAAAAGAACGAAGCACTTGGGTGGCCAATGCTTACCAAGAAGGTGGACATGTCGGTTTTCGTAAGGACTTTGGTATATGAAGTGCGAACTGCAGCCCAGTCTGTTGCCGGTGCAACTGCTCGTTCAGTTGCCGCTGCACGGGCCAGAGCAGATGCAAGTGCAAGTGTTGGTGCAGGTGCCGAAGCCGCCGCTGCTGCCGGAGATGGTGCTCCTTCTAGAGCTGGTGCCAGTGTCGAAGCAGGTGCTGGGGTCGATGCCCGATCCTCTGGTAGATTAGCTTGATCCGCTGGCGCGGTCGGTGCCCAATCCTCAGCTGGATTAGATTGAGCTGTTGCCGCTGTCAGTGCTAGAGCAACTGCCGGTGCTTGATCCGTTGCTGAAGGTGGTACCGATGTGTGAGACAGCGGCAATCGTGTCTGGTCTGCTATGATCAGCTTTCTAACTTGACTAGGCTCCATGACCGTGATCCAGTTTTTTTCTTCATTTCTTATAAACGCGAGAAGGACTAATTGTGGCGTTTTTGTTAAACCAAACTGCAGTTCATCATAGGGATTCAGCTTGTACTTAGACAACAGACTGATCCAATTTTTTTCAGTAATATAAGTGATGGATAGTGCCTTCGTTACTGACACGACATAAGAAGTGAAACCTGCAAAAATAGCCATCGTAGAGCAAACCAAACTGTTTATTCTGTGATGAATGTCACATGGAAAAACCTGCATCGTAAAATTGCAGGAAAAGAAAGAAAACATGACATTAAATCAATAATATTTAGACAGTAAATCAATAAGATTTACTTGATGTGACACGAGTGAATCCATACTAGGAAATCACTATCTTGAAGTACTAAACAGAAGATTGATCGTCCAACTACGGGTGCCATGCAGGGCCCCCGCCTACTCCCACAAGCAGGACAGTCCAAAGTTCGTGACAAATCGTATGGACCAAACATCCATTGTCGATGGAGAACGACACCTATGGGACCAACGAGGATCCCTACTATGGTTGCGGGGCGCTGGAAGTGGTGAGGAGAGCAGGATCAACAGTCAGTGCAACACACGGATCGTTTACCCAGTCCTGCTTGGATGTGTATATCTGAGTTCTTGAGGAGCTCGAACTAGCTATAGGGAGCGTAACCTGTCCAAGACTCCGAATCCTTCTCCTGGATGCCCTGGGTCTCCTTTTATAGGCCAAGGGATCGCCACAGTGGCACCAGGAGGTGGCGCCGAGGTACTGTGGCAAAGCTTATCGCTGGCCACTACGGGACAAGACGCATTAAATGCGCCCCCGACGTGTCCCCCCACTTTACTGCCGCTTCACCTCGTCTTCACACGCGCCTGGGCCAGCGAGGCGGTGGTGCCATGTAGACAGGCAAGCAGCTGAGGTGGCGCGGTGGTGGAGCCTTCAGGAAGATCTGCATGCCACCACGTAGGCACGTGCTGAGTTGATGGAGGAGCCCCGCGTTGACACGCAGGTGCCTGCCTGGCTGGTGGGCTGGCAGCTGTATGGGATTTGTGGTGGAAAGCTTGGCGGGTGCGGGCCCAGCTGTGGCATTGCGGATGCCCTCGGGAAGGGCCTTGCCGGGGTCCCGCCAAGGGTCTTGTCATGGTGTTGTGGTCGTCCCCGGCAAGGATCTTGCCGGGGGTCTGGTGGGCTTCCTCGGCAAGGATCTTGCCGAGGCTCGTCGTCTCTCACTTTTCTGATTAAGAGTGTTATTCTTGTCTTCACAAAGATCTGCATGCCACCATGGAGGTGCCTCCCGAGCCCTGGCCCAACGTTGTTGATAGCGTTGGAAGCCGTGGGCTCAAGGGTGGCTCGCTCTGTTGGTGTTGGGGCGAGCTGCCCTGGCAAGGGCCTTGCCGGGGCCGCGGAGGCTGCCCTGGCAAGGGTCTTGCCGGGGGAACCTGCTTCGTCCCTCTGCTCTCTGTGGTCTTGGCCTTGGCGTTGTCTTGCTTGTCTTGTGCCCTGGATTCACCTCGGTTCACCTCCCCTGCCTTGCCAAGTGTGGTCATGGCGCGTGGCTTCGACTGCCCGTGCACGAGTAAAGGGTTCAAAAGGAGAGCCCCTACTTTTGTACATCGACAGGAGCCCCTGGGCCTGGGCCACACATAAGTGCAACACGTTGTTGGGCTAGGCCCAAAATGGTGCGCGGGCAGGTATGGCGGTTTTTACCGTGGTAACTTCCCGTCCGCTGCGCTTCTCCACGACCCATGTTAAATCGTGCATCGTGGAGGAGCGCGCGTGACATGGGGGGCATGCGTGGCACGGTTCCCACACGCATGCGTCACGTCGCAGTTAATGGGAAAGGAGGCGGCCTGCGATTTCCCCTTAAAAAGGAATAACCACGGGCGCGCTGCTCACTTTACCCCTTGTGCGTCCTCTTCCGATCTCAGAGCCGCCGCCCTCTTCTCCTTCCCCCCTAAGCTTCGTCCATCGCCGCCGTGCTTCTGCCATCTTCTGCTGTCTCGCTTCTCGCAGCTGCTATGGCGCTCAAATCCACCAGAGGCAAGGGAGTAGCCAAAGACGCCGGGGCGGCGGAGCAGCCAGAGAGCGAGCTGGTGGCACGACGGGCGCAGTCCGCCTACTTCCACCCTTAGATGGTCGGCGTGCCCGAGCTCCGGGAGTTCTTCAAAGGCCTTGGAGGGTGAAGACAGGAGGAGAAACGACGGGGCATCCAGCCACGTGCGTCATCCCGGCCAGCGCCGAGCCTGCCCCAAATCGGTACCCCTTCTTCGTCGACTACTTCTCCTGCGGGCTCTGTCCCCCCTTCTCTGATTTCTTCAAGGACATCATGCACACTTACGGCTTCCGCCTCCTGGATTTCACTCTGAATGCCGTGGCGTGCATGGCTCTCTTCGCACACCTCTGTGAGGGCGTCGCCGGGGTGCACCCCAGCACGGCGCTCTTTCGCCATTACTTCACCCCTCGGATCCAAAAGGGCGGCGCCATCGCTGGTTGCGTTGCCTGGATCTCGAGGTCCAAGGGGGCGTACCCAGATGGTGCCACGAAGGAGAGGTGGGAAGAATGGCGGGGCCGGTGGTGCTGGATTGAGGAGGAGAACCCGCCGGCCTTTTGCCGGGTCCGTGATGCGCCGCTGGTCCGAGGAAATGATTGGAGTGACCTCGATGCTGACGACGCGAAGCTCAGGGTTGCCACCACCAGGATCCTTCGGCTCACCCAGGCCGGGCTCACCCTTGAGATGATCGGGGCGGACTTCATCCGCCGCCGAATTGCTCCTCTGCACGACAAGGGGAGGCCGGCCTGGCTTTACACGAATGCTGCTGACATCATGAGGCTTCGCCCTGGCCTCAACCACAACCTGACAGTGCTGAGGCATGCCCATCTCTGCCAACGGCTCTTCCAGCTCGAGGTAAATGACGACGGTGAGGTCGAGCGGTCCGGCAAGGCCGCGAGGGACGCAGCAAGGGCCGGCAAGGATGCCATGGAGCCAGTCTTCGAGATGTCGGCGGGACTGGTCCCGCTGTGCAACAATTCCCGCCGGTCCGAGATCATCGCCATGATGCCACATTTCAACGCGCACGGCCTTGACCCGAACTGGTTCGAGCCGGACAAGCTCCAAGTGCAGGAGTTCTTCGATACCTTGCACGAGAGGTACGCCACCGCCGAGCCACGGCTCATCCAGGACACCTCCCCGGCGGAATTGGACTACATCGCTGCCAGGGTGACAGAGGCGAAACTTGCTGCGGAAGAGGCGAAGCTTGCCGAGGAGGCCGGCAGCGCCGGCGGTGTGGAGGACAAGGAAGCGACGGCCGCGGAGGAGGAGGAGCTCGCCAGGTGGGTGGAGGCCGTCGGGGAGGCCAGCAGCGCCGGCACCGAAGCTCCTCTCGTTGAAGATGCGGCCGACCAGTCGTCGGAAGAGGAGGCCGGGGCTGTCGACCCTCCGGCCTCAGGGAGGAGAGTCCTGCGCCGGGCCACTTCGGGTGATCTGGTCCGCCCCGGCAAGGCCGCGCGGCGGCCCAAATCTCCAGTGGAGTCCGCGCGTCAGGCGAGAGCCGCGGCGGCGAAGAAGGTGGTGAAGGCCGTGGTGGCGACGAAGAAGGAATCTGCTTCCTCTTCGCCCAAGCGTGCGCAGACCCCGCCTTCCTCTCCTTCCCCAGTGGGCGCCGACGCGAGGGCTGACTTTGACTTCGGATCCCTCAGCCCGCCGAGGAAGAGGAAGGCGACAGAGGAGGATATGGACGATGAGTAAGCATCCCGTTCTCCCCGTCAGCCCCGTCCCCTCAATCTGTACCGCTTGTTTTGACTTGTCTTCGTGTTTGCAGGGATATGGAGACGCTGGCCTAGAGAGTGAAGAGGGCCAAGGCCTCGGCGGGCGGGCAGCCCCCAGCTGGTACTTCAAAAATGCCACTAGTGGTGTTAAGCAGTCCGGACAGCAGCCCCCGGCACAGCCCCCAGCGTAAGTTCTTTACTCTCCCCTTGTCGACATGTGTTAGGGATATGACACTCTGGTGCTGACTTTGTCAGATGTGTAGGAGGAGAGCGGTAGCAGGAGGAGCCACAAAGGGCTACTACCAACACGCCGCCCCCGTCGACCACGCTGCCCTGAGGGGCGTGTCCGGCAAGGGCGCCAAGCGTCGAGCCCACGCACATGGAGGAGGAGGAGAACTTGGGCGCTGGTGGCTTCTCTTCGACGCCAAATGTTGGCGGGGAGGGGACTTCTGCTTCTCAGCCTGGCACTGGTAAGCCGCTCGCCCTTCATCCCTGCTTTTTCTTTTCCTTTCAAATTCTTGATCTCGGCTTTACCCCCGCCTTTTCCGTGATATCCACATCCTCTCTTGACGGAACGGGAGGACCTAGACACCGTCATCGAGGACGTGGCCAAGGATGCCGCGGCGGAAGCCGAGAAGATCACCGCCGAGGAGGCCGCCATGGGCGCTGCTGAGGACGCCGCAGAGCGGCCCGCCGGGTAGGCCGGCAAGGGGCCTGTCGGGGAGGCCGGCGAGGCTCCCGCTGAGGATACCAGCAAGGGGCCTGCCGGGGAGGCCGGCGCGGCCGCTGCTGAGGAGGAGGAGGTGGCTGATGACCAACCTTCTCCTTCTCTGCTCCCGGCTCCGGCAAGTACTTGAGGGTGAGTGACGATTTGTTCGTCCACCTCCCAGGCGCGTCGAGAACCAGGACACCCGTCGAGGGGGAGGTGTTCGATGGCGAAGTGCTTGCCGCCGTCGGGCTTGAGGTCATCGATGAGCCGAGCGTTGGTGGCGATGGCTCCCAGGAGGAGCAGCTGCTCCAGGCCATGGGTGCCAGCTACCGGAAGCTCCAGGCGCTCCAGCGCGCCCGCTTGGACAAGGTTAAGTCCAGGGAGGCGGTAGTGGATAAGGCGGAAGCAGACCTCCGGAAGCGCGTCGCCGAGACACAGGACTGGTTCCGCCAGGCTCACGAGGAGCTGAGGGCCGCCCAAGTCAAGCTAGCCAAGCTCGACGTGGAGCTCACCATGAAGCTGGCCGACGTCAAGAAGGCCCAAGAGACGGCGAAGAACTTGGCCGCCGCCACCGAAGCCACCCGGACTCAGCACGAGGCCGCATTGAACTCCCAGGAGGAGGACCTTGTCGCGCGTGAGGAGAGGCTCGCCGCCACACTTCGCAGCAAGGATGAAGAGGTGGAGAAGCTTGTCGCACCGCCGACACAAGAGCTAGAGCAGAGGCACAGAGAGCCACTCGATGCCCAGGCTCTGGTTCACGCCGGCAAGGTGAAGGCGCTGGAGACGGAGCGGGGCGGGCTGAAGGAGCAGGCCCTAAAGTTGTCCCAGGAGAAGGACACGCTCAACGGCGCCTTGACGGAGACGCTGGGCGCAGCCATCAGCAAGGCCGGGGAGCTCTCTGAGGCCACCAAGTCCATCAAAGACCTCATGCTGAAGCTAGAAAGCCTCGAGGGGATGCTCACGGGGACCAAAGCCTGTGAGGGGACCCTTACCAAGGAGCTGGAGACCGAGAAGCATCAGCGGAAGGATGAGGCCGCCACCCACAAGGATTTCGTGGATGGTCAGAACCGCTGGATCGGCCGCCTCGAGGACGTCGCCGGCAGGATCACCACGCAGCTGGCTACCATGGGGATGCCAAACGCGAGGTACGCCCCAGAGCGCAGCGGGACCACCAACGCCAAGCTGACCCTGTTCTTCGAGTTGTTCTTGGGGCCTTGGAGCAATTCAGGTCCAACCGGGCAAGCACATTGGCCGACGAGTCCGGGCGAATGTGCCTGGGCACCATGACCAAGGTCCTTACCAAGCTGGCTTTGCAGGATCCCGACCTTGACTTCAACACCGCGGTGGACAGCTTGCCGGACGACGCGGACCTCTCTGGGATCGAGGAGCGCATCGAGCCCGTCACCAACCGCATCAGTGGAATCCAGAGGGTGGAGGGCCAGCGCCGGGACTAGGTGCTCCGTTCCTTGTTGCCGCTGCGGGTTCATGACCAAGACAATTTATATCTTTAGTTAGAACCGCAGCATGAATTTGATGTAATATAACTCTGCAGTACTTTTGATATCACGCATGTTATTTTCCCATTCAATTTCCCTGTGTAAGTCCACCCTACGTTAACTGGGTAGGCTCGCCGGCGCGTAAACCCAGGGCGGTGTCTTGGGGACGGATCCCCATTGGCCTGCCGGGTGCGCTTGCTGCCGGGCGAACCACCTTACCGCCCTTGACGTGGCCGCTTGACCTGTCGAGCTTGACTCGAGTCACAATCGAGAACGTTGCCAATTGCGGAAGGCTACCCTGCTACTCTCGACGCGGCCGCTTGAGCTGTTGAGCGGACTCGAAACAGAACAAGAGCGTTGCCAATCGCGGAAGGGCCCCTTTGCGTGCAGGCTTCCATACATAGGGCAGAATCTCCGGGGACGATAAACTCATATATAAGAAAGGAATTGCTTAAAGTTTCGCACGACTTAGCTCTTTTGTTGCCGCAACGGCGTCCTATGCGCTCGCAGGTGGCGTCTTTTTCTCCTGGCCATCTCCTTCTTGGGAACTATGGCGATGAGGAACCGTGCCACTGGCTGCGAAACCAGATAATCACTACTACGTCCCCTACCTGGTGCGCCAAAGATGCCGGTGGAGAACGACACCTATGGGACCAACGAGGATCCCTACTATGGTTGCGGAGCGCTGGAAGTGGTGAGGAGAGCTGGATCAACAGTCAGTGCAACACACGCATCGTTTACCCAGGTTCGGGCCGCTGAGAAGCATAATACCCTAGTCCTGCTTGGATGTGTATATCTAAGTTCTTGAGGAGCTCGAACTAGCTACAGGGAGCGTAACTTGTCCAAGAGTCCGGATCCTTCTCCTGGATGCCCTGGGTCTCCTTTTATAGGCCAAGGGATCGCCACAGTGGCACCAGGAGGTGGCGTCGAGGTACTGTGGCTAAGCTTATCGCTAGCCATTACGGGAAAAGACGCATTAAATGCGCCCCCGACGTGTCCCCCCACTTTACTGCCGCTTCGCCTCGTCTTGACACGCGTCTGGGCCAGCGAGGTGGTGGTGCCATGTAGACAGGGAAGCAGCTGAGGTGGCGCGGTGGTGGAGCCTTCAGGAAGATCTGCATGCCACCACGTAGGCACGTGCTAAGTTGATGGAGGAGCCCCGCGTTGACACGTAGGTGCCTGCCTGGCTGGTGGGCTGGCAGCTGTATGGGATTTGTGGTGGAAAGCTTGGCGGGTGCGGGCCCAGCTGTGGCCTTGCGGATGCCCTCGGGAAGGGCCTTGCTGGGGTCCCGGCAAGGGTCTTGTCGTGGTGTTGTGGTCGTCCCCGGCAAGGATCTTGCCAGGGGTCTGGTGGGCTTCCTCGGCAAGGATCTTGCCGAGGCTCGTCGTCTCTCACTTTTTTGATTAAGAGTGTTATTCTTGTCTTCACAAAGATCTGCATGCCACCATGGAGGTGCCTCCCGAGCCCTGGCCCAACGTTGTTGATAGTGTTGGAAGCCGTGGGCTCAAGGGTGGCTTGCTCTGTTGGGGTTGGGGCGAGTTGCCCCAGCGAGGGCCTTGCCGGGGCCGTGGAGGCTGCCCCGGCAAGGGTCTTGCCGGGGGAACCTGCTTCGTCCCTCTGCTCTCTGTGGTCTTGGCCTTGGCATTGTCTTGCTTGTCTTGTGCCCTGGATTCACCTCGGTTCACCTCCCCTGCCTTGCCAAGTGTGGCCTTGGCGCGTGGCTTCGATTGCCCGTGCACAAGTAAAGGGGTCCAAAGGAGAGCCCCTACTTTTGTACACCAACATCCATGGGACTGGAAATCCTGGTGGGTGCGATAAACCCTGCAATGCATACAGATATTGGAGTGTAACCATAATTGATAAACTGTCCTCACAAGAAAGATGATCTGGATACTTCAAAATATACAGACTGAATTGAGTGGACAGACATTAACATAGACTGTTCTCAGGACTGACCACACACCAAAAGCGGTAGTACTAAACAATACAGGGTTCACAAACACAAATCAAGTACTGAACAATAGTACTTTGTACAGACAAGCAAAGTTGCACTAATTAAACTCTACAGACTATTTCTTGCCACCGACCTACGGCATGAACCCCGCATAACTGACTAGGCCATGGACTTCATGAGAGATGTCTACCTGCACCATCACCATCTCGTCAACCTTGGAGAACCTAACAGAGTGGTCTTTCCACTCATAAACATGATGATGAAGACATGCCGCATCAGATTTGTTGGGAAGCTTTACAAGAACCACACCCTTCGTAATCGAAGGCACAACCAGGAAATTGTTGTGGTCAAGTACAGCCTCGAGAACATGCCTGACAACAATGCTACAGGAAAACACTAGTTCAGGACACGTGGCGACAAGGACACATCAGCTGGATAGTTTAGCAGTAGAACTCATCCTCAGGTCTTCCAGTTCACACGACATGACTTTGAGAACTTCATCTCCACCGCGGACATGGTTCTAATTCAAACAGAAACCATATTTTATTACTACCTCTGTTCAGAAATATAAGATGATTTTTGATATTATACTCCATATATGACTACATATACGCACAGAAATGAGTGAACAAAGACACTAGAACATGTCTTCAAAGGCATGAGAACAGAGGGATTACTTGCAATATCCATAACACAAGTTACTGAGGCAAATATACCCTCTTCAAAGGTAGCATTGATGTTCATAAAGTACTCCCTCCGTCCCAAAATTCTTGTCTTAGATTTTTCTAGATACGGACGTATCAAGACATTAGATACATCCGTATCTAGACAAATCTAAGACAAGAATTTTGGGACAGAGGGAGTAGTTGAAAGTAATCTATAATAAATCAGTGTCAACCTCTCGCATGTTTTGGTCAAAGAGGAATTTAGAACCGTCATCTGGCACAAAAAAATCACATGCAAGATCACCCAGAAAGTTGTACTACTAGTACTAGTACTGCGTGTTAGATGAAAAAACATGATCAAGATCGAGAAAAAGATCGTCAAGAAGAGATATTACCTGGACTTGCTTAATGAGGGATCCCGGAGAGGGGGACTTGGACAGGGCGATGGCTTTGAGCTTGTCTGCGGTAGTCTCGGCGGGGCGCTTGCGCTTCTTCGTACCATGAGCCTCGACGGTATTGGCTAGAGCCATAGACATCACGTCGGCCGGTGCTCCAGCATCCATCCAAGATAGGAAGCTGAGAGAGAAGAGTGAAATGAGGAACTAGATGGGGGAGAGGCCAAGCGAGTGGGGGTTTTCTTCAAGAGAGGAAGCTGAGAGAGAAGAGTGATTTGATGGTGAGCTCATTGGGCATTACTGCGGCGCTTCGATCAGGGTAGTCTACCGTCACTCTACTACGGAGTAATTTAGTGCATGGCTGGTGGACCCTGATGCTGGCTGTCCCCCACGTCAGCGAAAGTGAGTAATTTAGTGCATGGCTGGAGGAGGATCCGCATAGTAGAGCATGTCCACTGTTTTTTTGAAGAAAAAAATGATTACAGCAAGCATTTCCACTCTTACGGCGGAGGAGTGCAAAACACGGCAGAACATACACAGTGCTCCTACTACTAGGCATGTGCAGTGGTTCATACGTCAGTACTACATAATCTTGTTGCTAGTGTAGTAAGATATGACGATAACAAATGATGTTGTGTGCATGTCAACTATATGAACAGTAATGTAGTAACATAGTACCGCTTTTTCGACTGTCCGGTCGAGAATGAACAGTGAGATCAATGTTAACAGAACTAGGTCTACAGCGCATGGAGAGTACGGTGCTACAGTACTCCATGAAACATGAACCATATGAAGCACAAATCAGTGTTAGGTAGGGTGTATGAAGGGTGCACGGGATGGGAGCAAAAGTTCCCTTCTCGGCCCACTTTTGGGTGTTTGGCAGAGTCCATGAAGGGTGCATGAGTCCACACTAGTAGGTTAACACAAATACACGAAGAGGGAACAACTATATTGAGATGAGAATGCAACCAAACACACCCACATTCTTTGTGCTACAGTGACTGATATGCACAGTCTGAGTTTGATCCAACGGTCATGTTGCGCTGAGACATGGACATGCCCATGCAGAGGGCGCATAAACACCACCGAAGTCCCTCTGCTTCTCGACGTGCACGACGTTGGTGATGCAGGATGCAACCGCCCGCAGAGCCCGCTCCCGGTTGACGAGAGCCAGCTCGTCAAAGACGGTGTCCAACGGCACGAATGGATTCCGGTGACAGAGCCCTGAAAGGATTCGCCCGGCAACGACGACGGTAGCCTGCAACCTCTCCTTGTCCAGCTCCGCCCCCACCATCGCGCAGAGACGGCTCAGCTCCTCGGAGATATAGGTGAAGAAGGAGACCAGGTCAGGAAGCCGCAGCTCGTTGAAGTCGACCGGGTGGTCGAACGGGTTTAGCCCGATGGCCGGCATGGTTGCGCTGGCACGACGTTAGGCATCGCGCAGCCGCAACACGTGCATGGCAACTTGGTTCACCAAGTGGCTGAGGCGATCCTGGACCTCGTCACGATCGGCCCGCTCGCGCTCCAGCTGGCTCCCCTGACGGCCTACCGTATCTCCCGCTTTCTGCAGCAACACCGCCGACGCCTCGAGCATCTTTATGGTGGACGCCTGCCGCTTTTGAAGCTCCGTGAACTCCCGCACATAACGGAGGAGCATGGCACTCCTGTCCTCCTTGAGCTCACGGAGCTCCACGTCCTTGGCCCTGAGCTCCGCATCCTTGGCCGGAGCTCCTGTGTCAGGCGCCTCACCTCGGACTCCGTGATCTGCTGCACCGCCATGGCACCAGGTAGAAGCAATGGGGAGAGGAAGCAAAGGGGGCGAAACGGCTGAAAGGCAATGCAACCTACGGGAAGGCGGAGGGAGCCAGCCGAGGAGCAGGGAATCTTTTGGTTTTCACCATGGTAAAAACACCAGTCGACGACTTCTCACATCAGGGAGCAGTGGGTTTTACAGGCGGAGTCATCGTGACTAATTGCTGCCGCGCCTGCTCCCGTCAATCAAAAAATTAAATATTATGCCGCGCCTGCTCCCGTCAATCAAAAAATTAAAATTCCTGCCGCACCCAAACACCAGAGCAACGCCGCGGTGGATATTTAAATTTACCTGCCGGCAAGTAGATAAAAAAGGGGTGAAAAAACAAATGTGGCGGCAGCCTAGCTAATCGGTCGAACTAGCCCAACTAGCTAGCCACCGTGCTTCACTGATGTACTCGGCGGGAAAGGTGGTCTTTCTTGATTTGACGACTCATTTACTTGCTTCGGTGCTACGACCGTGGAGGACCCAGAAAATGCCCGGTAGGGCGTCCCACGTCAGGAAGAATATATGCATGCACCACCCGGGAGGACCCCGAAACCGCGCGGTAGGGTGTGCCATGTCTCGTCACGGAGGAAAAATGTGCGTGTAAAAATATACTGTATCAGTAGTACCTATGGTTCGACCTCGGTACCTAGCCAGTCGGTCGAAAACACCCCACTAGCCACACAGCTTCATCATGCTAACGTGGCACGGAGGATAGGTGTGGTTAGCTCCGTCTCGACCAGCCACCACGTCTCTTGTTCTATGCGATTCTTCTATTTTCCAAGCTTTTTTTAGTTATAATAACACCGCAGGAATCTAGTGCCGCTCTTCGTGTGTGCCCGTGCAAAGGTTAGACGATGGAGAGGAGAGAGAGATCGCAGACCTGGGACCCACAAGTAAGTGAGTCAACGGCCATGCACGTGTTGACGAGGCACTCCCTCTACTCTACTCAACGTAATACTATATAAAATCTAGTTACGGGACAAAGCCAACAACCGTTGTTGTTTCAGGCTATCGACTTACGCTTTGTAGTCCAGGTTGCCTGTCCGAATCTTGTCTTTCAGATATGTTAGTTTTAGGTCCAAATTTGATTAATGACAAGTGGGACCCCCATGTGTTGTTCCGATATTTTAGTGTAGGATGGTTTTTTTGAACAAACACTTTGCGCGGTTAGACAAGTAACGGCACGAGTTACACGTATTTTGCAAGTTTACGAACAAAAATGACAGCGGCATAGAATATGACATCCACCCCGCAACTTAGATGCTATGGTGATATGAGTTTTTACATCGTTGGAAGTGAGATCCAATGGCTTGGGAGTAGTCTTTGTAATTATGCACAATTTCCAAACTCTCCAAAGGGTTTTTTTGCAAATAAAACATTCAGGCCTCGTGTGTGCCGCTGCATCTTGGATCCAACGGCTCCCCGTTGCTCATATTAGGTGCTCCCCGTAGCATAATTACCCGCTACGGTGATACGAGCATCTAGGTCGTATGATCAGTGATCAGATGGCACATGCGTAGTACTTGTACTTTCTGTGCAATTCCCAAACTCTCTCAGCCGTAAATTGCAAAAACATTCAAACCTCCTACTGTGGGCCGTTAGATCTCCATAAACTCGTATCACCATAGAATCTACGGTGCGGGAGCACCTCATATTCTCCCGTGCGAGAAAACATAAGGTGCTCTCGCAGCTTGGATGCTACGGTGATATGAGCTTCGAGGTCGTTTGATCTGAGATCCAATGGCATCTGAGCAGTCTTTGTACTTGTAAGCAGTGGCCGAACTCTTTGGGGGCTTTTCTGCAAAAACCATTCGAACCACCGAGGAGTTGTTGGGTCACAAATCCAACGGCTCCGAAGAGCTTGTATCACCAAAGCATCTAAGGTGTGGTAGCACATGATATTCTTACATACAGGAGAATATGACATCCTCCTTCATCTTAGATGCTACGGTGATACGAGCTTCGAGGTCGTTGGATATGGAATCCAAGGGCATCTGAGTAGTTTTGGTACAAATTGTGTGCAATTCTCAAACTCATCAAGGTTTCCTGTAAAAATATTAAGACATCATGTGAGCTGCTATATCTCAGATCTACAAGCTCCAAACAACTCGTATCGGCATATAGCATCTAAGGTATGGGGGCACATGATATTCTCCCGGGGAGGAGGGGTGGGGTGCACAACCAATCGGTGTTTGGGAGGGTGGGGACAAATATAATCTAAACAACCCTAAATAGAGCTTCACAATTTTATGTAAGGTCGAGGGGTTGACCCCCGATAATCATAGCTCCGCCTAAACACAACATTTGCATGTACTGTAGTACTAGACTTAATATTCATGTTTCAGTTTCCTGTTCGTTTTAAATATTGAATTGAGGACCATGCATGTATTACATTTTACTCCCTTCGTTCCTAAATATTAGTCTTTTTAGAGATTTCAAATGGACTGGCACATACGGATGTATATAGAAATATTTTAGTGTGTAGAATCACTCATTTTGCTCCGTATGTTGTCAGTTGTTGAAATCTCTAAAAGACTAATATTTAGGAACAGAAGGAGTATTTTTGAATTCGTGTCATACATGCATGGTTTGGAAAAATAGATGCACTATACTTATTGGATTGTTGTTGTGTTCGTGTGTGTGTGTGTGCACGCGCGCGCGTGTGTGTGTGGTCATATGCTTGATACATACAAAGTTTTCTCACCTCCATATTGTTCCTTTTAAATTTGAATTTGCAATGAAAAACTTACTAGGGATACCATGAAATGTGAAATCCACGTTGAGATCACTATATCACAAACTCACTCTAATTCAAGAACTCATCATAAATCAAGTACCACATTGAGATTAGTATTTGCAAGGAAAGTACGGGCATTGTAATATACATAGATTCGTTCGGCAATTTAAAAGATTCCTTTCGTATTCTCGAATGGTAGGACCCAACGGCGTACCAGCCACACCTTGGCTCGTGTTGATCCTAAAAAAATCGGGCTCGTGTCCTTCTGGTGGCGTGCGCGGTACACACATTAGGCAACCCCAACCAGTCGAGCCTCCGCGTTTCGAGTCGAAATATCTGGCGGCCAGAATTCCAGCCCTAGGAAATTCCCCTCATGTCCCCGGTCCATAATGACTACCGATGAACAACAGAGGGATGCTTTAGTAACTAGACAACGTTACCTACCGTGCCAAGCACGGTTCAATTCCCTCGGTCGCCGCCCGCCAAGGTCACCCGTCAACTGCATTGCCTACTACTACTACTACTACTACTACTACTACTACTACTACTACACCAGGATGAGCACATAATTGAGCCCATTTGTTCGTGCCTAGTACTTGAGTTAATATATCAGGCAATGCACTGGTACGGAGGGATTATCCTTTTACTCTGCATATATAACTTGTCTGAAGTCTAACTAAGCAAAATGTTTGACCAAATCCTTTCTTAAGAAATACAACAAGACAGATGTATGGCTTGAAAATTTATTGCATGATGCAGGTTATGATATTGTTTCGAATCCTGGATTTTAAATTTCAAAAAATCCAAAAGTGACCAGAAATTCTTGAAACTGAGCATGGTCACGTGATATGGCCCAAATATTCCTTCGTAATTTTTTTCTTCAATTTTAGACATGATGCCTATGACAAGTTGCACAAATGAAGAACCAAGGTATTTTGGAACAAAGACCTGTCATGTTAAGGTGAACGCTTTCACTATTGAAACCGTGGGCGTTTACGTGCCGCCACGAGTCCCGCTTCTCATCGGCAGGTTCCGTCCAAGCAAGCGTGTGAGTCGACGGGAGGCGTGCGAGCAGACCGCTACGCCGGCTGACAAGGAGGCGTGCGAGCAGACCGCTGTGCAGCCTCACCGGGAGGCGAGCCCTTTGACCAAGCTCTGCCGCCCACCTTCGTCCCAACTGCTCCCACTTTTAATGTCGCCGGCGCCGCAGTTTAAAATGAACCCCGCACTACCCAGTATCGCTACAATTTTCTCTCTTCCTCTCCGATTGTCCTATCGTCTACCTCCAACCAGCCAGACCTAAATGTACGCCATGCCGCATCACAATGGTCTGCCCTTAGTCTTCCAGTTTCCTGAGGAAGACACCCAGCCAGAGTCTCAAGAACATAAGGCGCTTTGGGACGAGCTTGAACTGTCCTTGCGGGAAGACGTCGCGCCTGTCCCCGCTCCTGTTCCAGCTCCCGTCGCCCCGACTGCGCCAGCTCCCATCCCCGTGGCATTGATGTGTTGGGAGCCGCACATTGTGGCCGAGCTTGATGCCACGGGGTTCCACGAGGTCCCCGCCGACTTTCACGCGCCCGTGCACCTGCCAGCGCATGCGCCTGCGCGTGCACTGACGTGCACGACCGTGCCGGTGCCCGTGCACCTGCTAGTGCATGCGCCTGCGTGTGCACTGACGTGCGCGCCAGGGCCGGTGCCCGTGCACACGAATGTCTCCGTCGCGCCGTTGCCAGCACCTGTCCCTGCGTGGGTGCCAGTGCCCCCTGAGCGGCATGGATGACCGTCGTCGACCGCTTCCTTGCACCAACGCCAGTTGCCTCCTCCCGCCAGTTGACTCGCTCCAAAGTCCAGAACATTTTGGCCTTCCTTGAAGCTAGGCCAACGTCCAGGAGTACGCCAACACCGGCACAAGACGCCGCCGTCACTGTCGGTCAGTGGCCCAACGACACACAGAGCACGGCAGAGGATCCGCTTCCCACCGCAAGACACCCCCGCCGCCACATAATCTAAATTTGCCATGAAAAACATTCGGATTGCCATGCTTAAAATCCGAATGTTTACATTTCCGTTTATTTTAGATCGATCGTCGTATAATTTAAAGTCGTAGTCGGACTGAACGAAATCTATGGTTTGATCGATTGAATGTTCTGCTAGAGCCGTATCAAATTAAATATAAAACGTCATCAAGCCACATGTATTCAATGTCGAGCACTCAATGTCGAGCACTCAACACGTTTAGCGTGCAGTTAATTTCATGCCAAAAATAGTGCTAATCACATAATTACACGCAAATAATATCCTACTTAATATCTGCATGCACTTAATATACTTCCAAATTAACGTGCATTGCACGTACACACTGACTAGTGCTGCTAGTACGTGAAACTGGTGCCGTAACTTGTGAACGCGTCCAGATATGGTCAGCGGCAACATCGCCCGTGAGTTCTTTGTGTTTGCCCGTGCGTCTAAACGCAGAAGGGGAGGAGAGAGAGAGAGAGCACACATGGAACCCACCAGTAAGTGAAGGCGAATAGTACGTGCTAATGAGCCGGTCCCACTAATGTAGTAAAAATAATATTACATGTTATCCATTAAATAGGTTGTGGTAATATAAAAACATTATGTGAACAAAGGGGGGCACAACACACATTGCTGTTCTACGTATGTTGCCTATTGACGTGCGGCTTGAAGGCCCTGGTCGCATGTTCGATCCTTGTCCTTTATTTTTTAATTTGTATATGGGTCCAAATTTGTTTCATGACAGGTGGGCCCCATGGTGTGTAGTTTGTAGCACTTTAATTTGTGGGTCGAAATTTGTTCCATTCCAAGTGGACTATCGGTGTGTAGTTTTGTAGCTTATTTATAATAATTAAAGAGAACAACAGAGTTTTTTGCGATAATACCATGGTGCGACGTTGAAGGCGAGAAAGGACGTGCGAGAGAGCGATGACCGAGCCAGAGGGAAATCAACTTGGGGAGGTGCGGGGGTTGCAACGGTGTTTGGAGTAGTTGTGGGCCTAATGCTATGAAAATATAATCTAAACCGACCAGAATAAATGCCTACACAAATTAATCCAAGGTTGGAGTGCCCCTCGCAATGTAAATAGCTCCGGCTTTGCGAGGGATGGAGAGGTAGCTTCAATGTGTGGAAGATACGGCGTGAGAAAGCGAGGTCAATCGAGAGACATATAGATAGAGAGACAAAGTGAGTGTGGTCCGACATTCATTGAACAGATATATATGCTCTAGAGAGATATTGTCCGATTGAGCTTTTGGCAAGGGTGAGGGCTGTAAGATAGAGCTTGAGAGATGATCCTGTCACAGACATGTAGATATATTTTGTGCGTGGGAGGAAGCAAGGTCAATCGATCACATATATAAAGGGAGAGAGATTGAGCGAGTGTGGGTCGTCATGCGATCGAAAGAGTGAGACGGGTTGGAGAGAGTGACCTAGATAGACAATGTGCATGAGAGAGTATACAATGTGAATAGGTCGAATTGGGCTCAAACATGGTGATATATTGTTTTTGTCCAAGAAAGAGCGAGGTCAACCGAGACATACAAAGAGAGAGAGAGAGAGGGAGAGAGAGAGATAGAGATAGATAGAGAGAGAGAGAAAGAGATTGAGCGAGCGTGGCCCGCCATGAGGTTGAAAGAGTGGGGGTGGCTTGGATGGACTGATATATATAGACAATCTACATGAGAGAGTATAGAGTGTGTTGATCGAGGCCCGGATAGGGAGATATATCATTTGTGTGTGAAAGAAAACAAGGTTAATCGAGACTCAGATAAAGAGAGCAAGATTGAGCGAGTGTGGCCTGCCGTGCGGAAGAAAGAGTGAGACAGTCTCGAGGGAGTGACCTAGATAGACAACGTGCGTGCGTGCGCAAGAGAGGTTGGGGGGGCTAGATAGGCAATGCATGTATCTAGTGCGAGAGGGTGGGAGGGAGAGGGAGAGAGAGAGAGCTCGGCATGGGGTGCAAGGGCAGGTGTGTGAGGTAAATACATTTGGTAACAGAGTGGAAAAGGGGGGTTGTGTAGTTGAGAGAGTTAGAGATTGAAACATGGAGAGAAAGACTGAATGTGTGTTGGAAACCGATAGCTTCCTAAGGTGGTTAGGAGAGGAAGATTGACCGATACAGGAAGTATGTAGCGTGTGTGCCGAGGGGGGGTGCTAAAAACAACATTTGTATGTAGATAGTACGAGACTTAATATCGATGTTTCAATTCGGTGTGCATTGTAAGATTTGAACTGAGGACCATGCATATGGGTAATTATTTCGAATTCGTGCCATACTAGGTTTCGAAAAGTTGACATTGACTTGATTTTCTGTGCTATTTTGTAGGTCATATGTTTGAATCCATCCAAAAAATTTCTCACTACCATGGTGTTCATCATATACATATGAATTTGTATTAAAAAAGTAGTGTGGATACAGTGAAATGCGAAATCCACGTTAGAATTGGAGATTGCTATGTGACACACACTCTAATTCAAATAACTAATCATGTGACACACACTCTAATCCACGTTAGCGTGGATACCGTGGATACCATTTTGATATTTTTTTCAAATAACTCCTCATTAATTAATTTATAGTATCTCGTTTCGAATGACTAATTATTTGCAAGGAAAACACGGGCATGGTAATACATACAGATTCGTTTGCAAATGAAAGAAGATTCGTTTGCATTCTCAAATGTAGGCGCACCAGGCAGACCAGGGTCGTGTCGTGGTGGTCGCGTGTGTCGGACGGACGCTTAGCACCCAGACACCCACCCCCATCCCTCCCTCCCCCCCCCCAAAAGAGGACGGCGACAAAACAAGTTCGCGCTTCTACGTTTCAGATTGAAATATCTGGCGACCCCAATTCCAGCCCTGCAAAATCTCCCTTCTCCACCGTCCCCTTGTGCGCCCAGATTGCTCAAATCCCTAAATTGCCGCCAACCCAAGCAAAGTTCGAATCGCCCCTCGTCTCATCTCTTTCCCCACCTCTGTGTCACACGACGACGATGAAGACGACGGTCGCGCTTCACCACCGCATCGGAGCAACCTCATCTACGCCCTTGTCCACCGTACCGGGTGGTCCACCGACAACGTCGGCCGCCGCAACCGACTTGCCTCACAGAAACCGACTTCCACCGCATCAGGTGCGCTTCACCGACGCCGTCTCCCACCTCACCGAGGCTACTTCACCGAGCACATCGTCGCACCTCCCCCCCCCCGAGGCCGTTGAGGCTTCACCAATGGTCTCAGGCACCGCATCATAGTGCTTCGCTGCCACTCAAGATCTTCATCCGTGCGCGGCCAGCCAACGCCAGCGCATCACCCTCAACGGCTCTGAAGTGACCCGCACTCTAGCTAGGCGAGCATGCCCAAACGCCGGCCCGAACTAGGTATCCACACATCACTCCCTTGTGCACTGTTCCGACGATGTTTGGATACCCTTTCACAGCTCTATTAGCTTACATGCCTATGCAACTCTGACTTTAACTCTTATTTCTTTTGGAGATATCATCTGAAACAAGCAAAACCATTTTTTAGCGAAGCATGACGGTGCTACGGGATCTAGTACACATCCTGCATACCCGTATAACCTTGTAAGTATTTGTCCTCCAGTACAACAGCAAGGTCGATTCCTCTTATTTGATCAACCATTCGCCGTGTCAAAAATTCAGAGGGGGGTGCAAGGAGCACAAGGCCTGCACATCCAAGCAAGTGGTAACATGGACTTGTACATGGAACATCCCAAGCGCAAGAAGAGCTGCAGTGAGCCTGTACAACGAGCTAGCATAAGTCCCTGCATTTCATTTAATTCATACTAGCATTCGTGTATGATTTGTGTGCAGTGGCGGATCCACGAATTCAAGTTACCAAGGACAAAAATTTAACTTAAAAAATACGAAGGCACTTGCACTCCGAAAATCAACATGACTTGAGAAATGTGAAGCTACATGCACTTTGAAAACCAGCTAATGATCCAAAGTAGTTCAGATTATGAACACTAAATGATGCAAGCACCAAAAAACACAAAATGCAACATGGTTTACTGTCACATCCCTAGCCTTGCTATGCACTAGGCTAGCTAGTCATGTGTGCTTCATGTTTAAGTTTCCAATGAATTTGAAATGGGGATTGCCTAAACCCTAGCATTAAAGGAATTCAGTAGGTTCAACCAAAATATTTCCAGTAAATCCAAATGGTTTTCAAAAATGTTCATCATTCTTGGAAAATGCTGGAAACAGTAATCAGAGGTGATGCACATTTTTCCATGACATATTTGGGCTCTGGATTAATCATACTCTATTTGCATTTGGGCATTTAAATGCTATTAAATATTTTAAATGCTCAAATAATCATAAACTAAAATGTTTACTGGAGGATATATTCCCAACAGTGATCATGAGCAGTTTCATGATTTTTGGAAATGCCCTGGCATTTTTAATAAAGCCAAACACAATTACAGAAAATAGAAAACAGAAACAATTAAAGAAAAGAGAGAGAAAGGAGTCTTACCTGGCGCTTACCTGGCCTGGCCCAGCACGGCCCAGCCCACTGGCCTGGTGCCAGTCATCGCCTACCTCTGCCAGTAGGCAGAGGAGGGACACCGCGACGCCGCCGCGCGCGCCACGGCGTCACCTGCTTGCCGCCCGCGCCTCTGGAGGATCCGGACGACGCCCACGTCGCCCGCTCGACCCCCTCGCTCTCTCCCTGGACCCCCTTCCCCTCCTCTGCTCCCTCTCGCGTGCACTCACCCGAGCGCAGCCGCAGCCGCCGCTCGCCGTAGCCATGGCCACCGGCCACCCCTCGCCCTGCCGATGAGTCCACGACCTCCGCCTCGACGCCCTCATCCTCCCCGTCGACCCACTCGACGCCAGACGCCTCAAAACGCCGTCCCCGACCTTTTCTTCATCGTCGGCCACCGCGGATCCCCATCGTCGACTCGTCGCCGTCCGGCCTTCCCCGAGCTCGAAGAGGCCACCGCTGCAACCGCCGTGAGCCCCTCACCCCAACCCCTCTCTCCCCGCCGTCGATTCCTTCCTCTAGCCCCACTAACCACCGCGGCCGAACCTCACCGCCGCCGTGCCTCGTCGCCGACGTGGCTAGAGCCACAGTGGCTCGAAGCCAAGCTCACCACTGTGCTCAACGCAGCACCAGGAGCCCGTAGACACCACCAGCTCCTCCTCCCGTGCACCGTAGCGCTTTACCCAGCCCCGTCCGAACTCCGGCCGCCGCCTTGCTCGCCGCCGGCGCTGCTCCCGGCCACCCCGCTGCCTCCCGTCCGGTCCTTTGGATGCGGACGAGCAAGAGCTACTCCCCGGTGCCCTTAGCTCACCAAACCACCCCCCGTAGCTCTAACCCGAGCCGAGCCGCCGTCGTTTTGGTCGCCGCCGGCAAGGCTCCGGCGACCGATGACGTGGCACCGTCATTAGGCGCTAACCCCGCTGCTTAAACCGCCCACAACCACTGACAGTGGGCCCCAGGCCTGGTCAAACCTCAGTCAGCGCTGGGTTTGACCGGGATTAGCCCTGTGCCGCTGACGTGTGGCCCCCACACGTCAGGTTTGACCTGGGTCAACCCAGTTGACTGCTGACACAGGCATGATGCAGTGCTGACGCAATTAATCCTTTTCTGGATTTAAAATAATTCAGGAAATTCCAGAAAATCCTATAAACTTCTAAAAATCATAGAAAATAATCTATAACTCAGATGGAAAACATTTATATATGAAAAATGATCAGAAAAATCCAATCTATCCATCTGTACCATTTCCATGCATGTTAGAACAACTTATAGCTACTGTTTAGGACAAATCATGTAAATGGCATTTGAATTTCCACATATGGAGTTTGAATTTGAAACTTTGATTCAAGCCAACTCCATTTAACTTGCTGCTAGTTGCATTAGCCCAAACCACAGCATATTGCCATGTCATAGCATGCATCATATTGTGCATTGCATTGATCGTGTTCTTCTCTGTTTGCCGGTATTTGTCCCCTCTCGGTAGACGATGTTCCGGCGTTGTGATCGTTGACACTACTGAAGACTCAATGCTATCTTCAGAAGTGCCAGGCAAGCAAAACCCCCTTGCTCATTCCGTTACAATCCCACTCTCTCGCTCCTGCTCTCTTTTACTGCATTAGGACAACAACGATCTATCTGTTACTTGTTGCGGTAGCTGAACCCCTTTATCCTCTGCATGACCTGTCATTGCCACAGTAAATAGATGAAACCCACTAGCATGAGTAGGAGTTGTTTGAGCCCTGCTGTGCCTACTCATTCATGCTTGTTTGTCATGCCTGCTATTGCTTAGAGTTGTGTCAGGTCTGATTCATCGGGAATGAATTGGAAGTGGTGAACATGTCCTACTGTGTGAGAGCTAAGTGTGTGAACACGGTTTGGTAAAGGTAGCGGTGAGAGGCCATGTAGGAGTACATGGTGGGTTGTCTCATTGAAACCGTCCTCAGGAACTGAGTTCTGTGTTTGTGATCCATGAACAGTTACTACCACACATTGGGTTCCGGTAACTCGACCCCTCTCGACTTATTAATCACCTTGATCTCTGTCCAGGAGTTGCAACTAGTTTCTGGTGTTTGTAGGTTGTGTTAGTAGTCTACCAAGTGGTACCCGGTACAGGTGGGCTTGGGACAGACTAGGCACCGTGGCACGGTGTACCAAGCGTAGATCCATCCGTCGAGGTGGGCTTGGGAACCCTGTTCACATCGTTTGGGGCCGTGAGCGACACCCCGGCCGGATCTCCTTGCGGATGGAACCCGAATAGGCGATAAACCTGGACGAGAGACTTGTGTGGTTAGTCAGGTCGTGGCCGACTCCCTCGCCAGGCTTCCGCTTGAAGGTTGCCGAGGTACACGAGGTGTACATGGTGGTAAGTGGCGAGAGCGTGTGTGACGAAGTACACCCCTGCAGGGTTAATATGATCTATTCGAATAGCCGTGTCCGCGGTAAAGGACTTCTGGGTTGCCTGTACAGTTCATAGACAAGTGAAAGTGGATACTCTAAAAATGCGCAAGATAAGCGTGAGTGCTATGGATGGCGTTCTCGTAGGGAGACGGGAGCGGATCCATAGTGGTGTATTGATATGGTGAATATGTGGACTCGTGTGCGCCACCTCAAAAGAGTTGCTTGCAGTCGTAGTTCAGGTTAGCCACTGAGTCAAAGCTGGCTTGCTGCAGTTAAACTCCACCACCCCCTTTGTTGATACCGATGCATATGTAGATAGTTCTGATGTAAGTCTTGCTGGGTACATTTGTACTCACGTTTGCCTATTTTATGTTTTGCAGAGAGACGTCAGTCTCGCTAGTAGTTCCGTGTGGACTTCGACGTTTAGCTTGTTACCTCAGCTACGATCTTGTGCCCTCGGCAGGATCTAGTAGATAGTCAGGCTTCTCAGCCTTTTTCATTTGTAGATGTCTGTACTCAGACATGTTAAGCTTCCGCATGTGCTTTGACTTGTATGCTCTGAATGTTGGGTCATGAGACCCTTGTTGTAATATCTGGCTCTTCGGAGCCTAATGAATAAATACTCTGAGTCGTAGAGTCTTGTTGTGATGCCATGTTGTATTTGCACATATCGAGCATATTGTGTGTATGATTGAAATGCTTGGTATGTGTGGGATCCGACAATCTAGTTGTCTATCCTTAGCAGCCTCTCTTATGGGGAAATGTAGTCTAGTGCCTCCTTGAGCCATAGTAGTCCGCTACAGCCCGGTTCACCGGAGTCCTGCTAGCCCAGCACTACTGCTCTGGACACTTGACTGGCCGGCATGTGTTTCATATCGTTCCTGTGTCTGTCCCTTCGGGGAAATGTCACGCGGTGACATCCGGAGTCCTGCCTAGCCTGCTACAGCCCGGGTTCCCGGAGTCCTGTTAGCCTAGTGCTACAGCCCGGATTCGCACGCTGCTGACCGACACGTTCGATGTTGATTCATGTATGCCTGTCCCCATACGTTAGTGCCGCTTTGGGTTCACGACTAGCCATGTCGGCCCGGGTTCTCTGTCATATGGATGCTAGCGACATTGTCATATACGTGAGCCAAAAGGCGCAAACGGTCCCGGGCCATGGTAAGGCGACACCCGTGGGAGTACCGTGCGTGAGGCCGCAAAGTGATATGAGGTGTTACAGGCTAGATCGGTGTGACTCGGAATCGGGGTCCCGACAGCTTTGGTATCAGAGCCTGACTGCCTGTAGGTTTACGAAGCCAAACTGGTCGAAGTTGAGTCTAGAAATGCTTTAGTTATATAAGGGAATTGATTGTGGAAGGGAAAGTAAGGCTCTTTTACTCCTTTACCTTATAGCCTTATGATCTGAGTCACCCTCTTCTCTTCTGCGGGGATTAAGGACTAGGCTTCTCATCTTTCTATCAGGATCACGTGTTACTAATCCGTAGACTCGTAGGATTGTTGGTCTAAAGCCTCAGTTCAGTTTCTACCACTTCCATGTGTTCTTAGTTGATCTCCGAACACTGATAATGTGATGTTAAATGGTTATGCCACCATTTTTGCAGGATGTCTCAAATCTTTTTGAGCATTTATAGCCGTAATGTTGTCCGAGTCATCCCAGGTTTCTAAAAAATCTGATGCATTTGCAAAATCCTTTCCCTCTGTTTTGCGTCCCTTTGGGCCAGATTAAGCACACTACCGGTGCGTTGAGGCACTCTATTGCCTCGGTATATGTGTTGGAGCTATTATTATGACCCTAGGTGTCTTAGAGGATCACCTAGTAATCTAGCCATGTTTTGTGTTTCCAGTGTGATGATTCTGGCCATCATTCCCGAAAGCATCCCGTGATGCAATTTTAGTTAGTAGGCATTCTATTTCTTGGGTTCTTGACCCAAGATTCACTCTACTTACCTTGCGTTGGTAGTGTTGCTCGTACCTTTAGGATATTAGTAACCTTTGCGATAGTCCTCGAGGTCCGTGGTATCTCATTCTTCCAATACCATGAACCATCATGGCAGAAGTTCTTTTGAACCAAAAGATCACAACCAGGGTGCTCTTGAGGAGTACTCCATCCATATTGTGAATCTGCCAGTCCTACCTTTCCGCATGGATTATCTGGAAGAAATATGTTGAACTTGTTTGACATACTAAATTTATGCATCCGCAACTCAGAAAACCATATGTTCCTTTGAGTTGTCTCTCTTTAGTTGTATTCTGACCTCTGTCTATCAATTGATAGTCAGGAGTAATTGTGCATCCGTGTTATCGATGCTTATTATTCTTGTGGTCCGTCAAGCCGTTCTATTTCAGAATGACTAGGAGAAACAAACTCCAGTACCTCATCCATCTCTGGGATTGGGTCAAAGTAGTTGTATTCCGCAGATCAAAACGCCAAACCAGCTTTTGATTCTGTTCTACCTTGGAGTATTACCATCCTTATGTCAAGAGTGTCATGAGAATTGCACCACCTCTTATGAATTCTTGACGCAGTGATACTTCTCGCCATCATTATTCATTCCTCGGTGCCGTGTTGTCACAACCGGAACACCGACAAGTGAACCGTGATGTGTGAAATCAATACTCTGAGCAACTCGTTGCTTGGTAGTTAATGGCAATACCCTCATTCTTAGCGTGTTGGTTGTTCAATCGTCATCCTAAGATTGATCGTGCAACCTAGTCCTTATTTTTGGTGCACTCTTAAATCAATGAGTTAGGATTTTGTCAAACCCTTGCTCAATTGATCATATCATCTTGCCCTGAAAAGCAAGATTGTTCTCGAGCTTAGTAACATATCGGTGGTTCGTGATTTTCCGAATATCTTCACGGAAGTATCACCAGGTCGTCCCCTGACCGATATGTTGAGTTCGTGATCAAGTTGGTTTTCCTATAAACCACTCTTTCTCCAAGAATCTGTGCTGGATACCTTGAGCTAGTTGGTTAAGCTAAACAACAACTTGGAGAGTTGGAAGATAAAAGCTTGCCTGACTTAGTTCTCTCCAAAGGATATCTCTTGTGTGTGTGTTTGTTGTAGAAAGATGATTTCTTCATCGATTGGTCCTCGTGATCAATTAATGGACCTAACATCTTAAACAAACTTTGAATTGAGTATGGGCTATCATCAAATCAAATCAGAACCAACGATGTTCATAATGTTGTCTTACTCGTGGTCGATTCCTCGAGCATACACCATTACATTTTTTTGGTCTGACCAATGCTATCACCGTGTTCACTTAATTGTGGAATTCCATCTATATGGAAGCCTAGATGGTTTGTTGTTGAGCCCATCAGCAGCATTTTGTCTCCTCCATGATTCGTGTTGAACATCCAGCTAGTGTTGGAAACTTGTGTAAGCATTTTCTTCATGCCCCGTTCATGAAGTATATGTTTGGATGAAAGTAGTGACTTCCTCTAAGTTCACGTGCAATCGATGCAAGTTGCCGCCGTGAATTCGAGGGAGCTTGTTTTTGCTTCCTCTGGAATCATCCCAAGTTAGTCACGCATATGTGCAAAGTACTCTATGGTTTGATAGGTTGGCCGCCTCCATTCCATATGTGTTTCCTAGCACACCAAGCCACTAACTCACTTGTTCAAGGAGAAGGAGTTCCTCCATAAGAGCTATTCCGGACTTATGAAAGAACTTCGATATCCCCGTTGATGGTTCCCAACCAGAACTCGGTAGTGTTTCATTGTAAGGCTACCATGTGGTCATGCTTGTCCGGGACAGCGTGTTCACATGTGTTTAGCAGAACCAGCTCATGTTTTGGAGCTTACCATCGTAGTTCATCTCCCGAGAATCTCGCAACGTCATCTCGTCGATTTGTGTTGCAAACCTCCATTTTCTTCTAGACTCGATGAGTCTGGAATATCCTGTTACCAACCAGATCTGAATCTCAGGCAGACACGATGGTTGGAACATTTCCCAAGAGTTCCTTATGGATTTTTGTGCTCCTGAAGTCCGACCTACTACTTGAGGTTCAAGATACCAAACCACATCTAATGGGTTACGCTAGAACATCAAGGAGAACATTAGAAGCGGAGTGCTAAATGTCTCTCGGTCGATCATCCAGATTTGCTTCTTTGGCATTGCTAAGGAAAAATCTGAGAAAGTGTTATCCTCCTTTGCACCTGCATCCTCCATCACCGTTCATCATGGTAGTATGATGTGTTGCCAGGATCCTCGGCACGGATGTTGGTAAAACCTTGATGAATATGGAAATGCTCAAGTTCTTGAAAGCACGCTCAGTCACTAGGTTATATCCTTGGTATCAACTGGAATGTGCCTTCCATTTGCCGAGTTGTTCTATAACCATAGTTTCCTTTCCAAATTGAGTGTGCCATTCTTTTGAATTCTTTCAAACGATCATTTGTAAATCGCCTTACGCTGGTATAAAGAGTTTCAATGATCTCTGAATCAGAAGTAATTCTTTTTGCCACTTAAGGGAAGAATTCTACGAGTCACCTTTCCTAAGGTGCCCCGTTATGGAGTCATGGCAATTAACTCCTCGCTGCTTTGGAACCCATGCACCATCCTACCTAAGCGTAGGATTGTTGCCCACCAAGTCAAATCTCATCGTTTGTTCTTCCATCCCTCTCGATGTGTTTTGTGTCTCAACTCGAGATGTTTCAGCATCTCATTCCGCGAGTTGATCTTGTATAGCTCGATCCTCGAGAAGATCAATCCTGTAGAGTTTCCCTTTCTTCCGTCATTATAGTTGGGTGAAGCTCCCGAAAGAAAAGATGTCAAGATCAAGATGATGCAATGAATTAACATCTTCGAGAAGAACAATTGGATCGTGAATTGGATCGTGAAGATTATGTTAGTTTGCGTTCCCCTTTCGTCTTACCCTACGCTTGAATCTCGGGACGAGATTTTAGTTTAGTGGGGGTGAGTTGTCACATCCCTAGCCTTGCTATGCACTAGGCTAGCTAGTCATGTGTGCTTCATGTTTAAGTTTCCAATGAATTTGAAATGGGGATTGCCTAAACCCTAGCATTAAAGGAATTCAGTAGGTTCAACCAAAATATTTCCAGTAAATCCAAATGGTTTTCAAAAATGTTCATCATTCTTGGAAAATGCTGGAAACAGTAATCAGAGGTGATGCACATTTTTCCATGACATATTTGGGCTCTGGATTAATCATACTCTATTTGCATTTGGGCATTTAAATGCTATTAAATATTTTAAATGCTCAAATAATCATAAACTAAAATGTTTACTGGAGGATATATTCCCAACAGTGATCATGAGCAGTTTCATGATTTTTGGAAATGCCCTGGCATTTTTAATAAAGCCAAACACAATTACAGAAAATAGAAAACAGAAACAATTAAAGAAAAGAGAGAGAAAGGAGTCTTACCTGGCGCTTACCTGGCCTGGCCCAGCACGGCCCAGCCCACTGGCCTGGTGCCAGTCATCGCCTACCTCTGCCAGTAGGCAGAGGAGGGACACCGCGACGCCGCCGCGCGCGCCACGGCGTCACCTGCTTGCCGCCCGCGCCTCTGGAGGATCCGGACGACGCCCGCTCGACCCCCTCGACTTATGAATCAACTTGATCTCTGTCCAGGAGTTGCAACTAGTTTCTGGTGTTTGTAGGTTGTGTTAGTAGTCTACCAAGTGGTACCCGGTACAGGTGGGCTTGGGACAGACTAGGCACCGTGGCACGGTGTACCAAGCGTAGATCCATCCGTCGAGGTGGGCTTGGGAACCCTGTTCACATCGTTTGGGGCCGTGAGCGACACCCCGGCCGGATCTCCTTGCGGATGGAACCCGAATAGGTGATAAACCTGGACGAGAGACTTGTGTGGTTAGTCAGGTCGTGGCCGACTCCCTCGCCAGGCTTCCGCTTGAAGGTTGCCGAGGTACACGAGGTGTACATGGTGGTAAGTGGCGAGAGCGTGTGTGACGAAGTACACCCCTGCAGGGTTAATATGATCTATTCGAATAGCCGTGTCCACGGTAAAGGACTTCTGGGTTGCCTATACAGTTCATAGACAAGTGAAAGTGGATTCTCTAAAATGCGCAAGATAAGCGTGAGTGCTATGGATGGCGTCCTCGTAGGGAGACGGGAGCGGGTCCATAGTGGTGTATTGATATGGTGAATATGTGGACTCGTGTGCGCCACCTCAAAAGAGTTGCTTGCAGTCGTAGTTCAGGTTAGCCACTGAGTCAAAGCTGGCTTGCTGCAGTTAAACTCCACCACCCCCTTTGTTGATACCGATGCATATGTAAATAGTTCTGATGTAAGTCTTGCTGGGTACATTTGTACTCACGTTTGCTTATTTTATGTTTTGCAGAGAGACGTCAGTCTCGCTAGTAGTTCCGTGTGGACTTCGACGTTTAGCTTGTTACCTCAGCTACGATCTTGTGCCCTCGGCAGGATCTAGTAGATAGTCAGGCTTCTTAGCCTTTTTGATTTGTAGATGTCTGTACTCAGACATGTTAAGCTTCCGCTTGTGCTTTGACTTGTATGCTCTGAATGATGGGTCACGAGACCCTTGCTTGTAATATCTGGCTCTTCGGAGCCTAATGAATAAATACTCTGAGTCGTAGAGTCTTGTTGTGATGCCATGTTGTATTTGCACATATCGAGCATATTGTGTGTATGATTGAAATGCTTGGTATGTGTGGGATCCGACAATCTAGTTGTCTATCCTTAGCAGCCTCTCTTATGGGGAAATGTAGTCTAGTGCCTCCTTGAGCCATAGTAGTCCGCTACAGCCCGGTTCACCGGAGTCCTGCTAGCCCAGCACTACTGCTCTGGACACTTGACTGGCCGGCATGTGTTTCATATCGTTCCTGTGTCTGTCCCTTCGGGGAAATGTCACGCGGTGACATCCGGAGTCCTGCCTAGCCTGCTACAGCCCGGGTTCCCGGAGTCCTGTTAGCCTAGTGCTACAGACCGGATTCGTACGCTGCTGACCGACACGTTCGATGTTGATTCATGTATGCCTATCCCCATACGTTAGTTCCGCTTTGGGATCACGACTAGCCTTGTCGGCCCGGGTTCTCTGTCATATGGATGCTAGCGACATTGTCATATACGTGAGCCAAAAGGCGCAAACGGTCCCGGGCCATGGTAAGGCGACACCCGTGGGAGTACCGTGCGTGAGGCCGCAAAGTGATATGAGGTGTTACAGGCTAGATCGGTGTGACTCGGAATCGGGGTCCCGACATATACAAGGACTACAAACATGGACTGTACCTGCTTGAATTATTCGTTCTCTGGCTGAAAATATCGAAGTGTAATTGCACCTATAACCAGTGTGCAAACTGCGTATCAATATATCTATCCTGCACAAGTATGCCAATAGTTTCAAACAACAGATTAGAAAAGTATTTATGCTACGTTGTCATGATACGGGGACTTTCTGGTAGATGGCCTCGATGTTTCCTCAAGCCATGAAAATGCACTATAATTTGCTTGTCATCAATTCCTGCAAATCTCTATGTCTCTCTCAACATAGCAGATCATCATTAGACACTAAATCTTTCAATGGGAGCTTGCAAAATGCTTGCATTTGACCCCTCATTAGACACTATATGTTCATCACCAGGAGCATGTAAAATGTTTGCATCAAATCCTTCATTAGCAATCTGTTCATTAGACACTTCAGGCTCAAGAACAACATGAGCTTGTATGTTTGCACCAGAAACTTGATTAGATGCATCAGATTCAGTCAGTTCAGTATTGATTGGGGGATTTATAAAATAAGCAGAAATTGGTTTCATTTTCTCATAGATTCCCTACATACAAGCAGTTTTACAACACCGTCAGGTTTAACTATTGGCCAGAAATTGAACAGTTGAATTAGATATAATCAAGGATGTGATGTACCTGCTCGTTGCGCATGCTACTCTTGCAAGCTGCCACTGTCCGTTTGCGCAAGCTCGATGCCATGCCCGTCCTGCCGCCGCTGCCTCCGACGCAGGCTACACCCAGGGTTGGATCTTCATCTTCTTGTCCTTCCGTTCGCTTGAAGCCCGGCGACCTCCTGACAACCCACAAGTGTAGGGGGTCAGTTGTAGCCTCTTTTGATAAGTAAGAGTGTCGAACCCAACGAGGAGCTAAAGGTAGAACAAATATTCCCTCAAGTTCTATCGACCACCGATACAACTCTACGCACGCTTAGTGTTCGCTTCACCTAGAACAAGTATGAAACAAGAAGTACTTTGTAGGTGTTGTTGGAAAGGTTTGCAAGATAATAAAGAGCACGTAAATAAAAACTAGGGGCTGTTTAGATAAAGAAGCAATGAAGTAAATATAGCGAGTGTGGAAAAGTGGTGGTAGGAGTTGTGAATTTGTCCCTAAGCAATTGACTACTTTACTAGACCGATAGCAAGTTTTGTGTGGCATAAGCTAACATACTTTCTCTTCTTGGATCATGTGCACTTATGATTGGAACTCTAGCAAGCATCCGCAACTACTAAAGATCATTAAGGTAAAACCCAACCATAGCATTAAAGTATCAAGTCCCCTTTATCCCATATGCCACAACCCCCTTACTCGGGTTTATGCTTCTGTCACTCAAGCAACCCACAATAAGCGAATCATGAACATATTGCAACACCCTACAGCGGGAATCCCTCACGCTTGCGCGACACGGAGGGCACAAGAGGACAGCAACATAACCACAAGAAAATTAAACGAATCATAGCTCATCAATCACCGATAGGACAACGAAAATCTACTCAGACATCATAGGATGGAAACACATCATTGGATAATAATATGAAGCATAAAGCACCATGTTTAAGTAGAGGGTACAGCCGGTTGTGGGAGAGTGGACCGCTGAATATAGATGGGGGAAGGTGATGGATATGTTGGTGAAGATGGCGGAGGTGTTGGTGTAGATCGCGGAGATGATGATGGCCGCCGGCGGCGTTCCGGCGCCACCAGAAGCAAGGGGGAGAGAGCCACCCTTCTTCTTCTTCCTTGACCTTCTCCCTAGATGGGAGAAGGGTTTCCCCTCTGGTCCTTGGCTCCCATGGCGTAGGAGGGGCGAGAGCCCCTCCAAGATTGGATCTGTCTCTCTGCCACTCTCTGTTTCTGTGTTCCCTTCTGGTGCCCTTTCACCGTTTCTTATATATCCGGAGATCCGTAACTCCAATTGGATTGAAACCTTTGCCCAGATATTTTTCAAAAAATTAGCTTTCTTTCGGCCAAAGAAGAGCGTCAACCGCCGTACGGGGTGCCCACGAGGGTTAGGGGCGCGCCCCCCTGCCTCGTGGCCCCTCGGGCACCGTCTCGCGTTGGTTTTTCTTCCCAAAAATCATAAATATTCCAAAAATGATCTCCATCCGTTTTTATCCCGTTTGGACTCCATTTGATATGGGGTTTCTGCGAAACATAAAACATGCAACAAACAGGAACTGGCACTGGGGACTGAATCAATATGTTAGTCCCAAAAATAATATAAAAAGTTGCCAAAAGTATATGAAAGTTGTAGAATATTGGTATAGAAACAATAAAAAATTATAGATACGACGGAGACGTATCAGCATCCCCAAGCTTAATTCATGCTCGTCCTCGAGTAGGTAAATGATAAAAAGGATAATTTTTAATGTGGAATGCTACCTAGCATAATCTTGATCATATGTCTAATCATATCAGGAATATTAAGACACGAGTGATTCAAAGCAACAGTCTATCATTTGACATAAAACAATAATACTTGAGCATACTAATAAAGCAATCATGTCTTTTCAAAACAACATGGCCAAATAAAGTTATCCCTACAAAATCATATAGTCTGGCTATGCTCCATCTTCATCACACAAAATATTCAAATCATGCACAACCCCGATGACAAGCCAAGCAATTGTTTCATACTTTTGAAGTTCTCAAACCTTTTCAACTTTCACGCAATACATGAGCGTGAGCAATGGATATAGCGCTATAGGTGGAATAGAGTATGATGGTGGAGGTTGTGTGGAGAAGACAAAAAGGGAGAAAGTCTCACATCAACGCGGCTAATCAACGGGCTATGGAGATGCCCATCAATTGATGTCAATGCGAGGAGTAGGGATTGTCATGCAACGGATGCACTAGAGCTATAAGTGTATGAAAGCTCAAACTGAAACTAAGTGGGTGTGCATCCAACTTGCTTGCTCATGAAGACCTCGGGCATTTGAGGAAGCCCATCATTGGAATATACAAGCCAAGTTCTATAATGAAAATTCCCACTAGTATATGAAAGTGATACTCAAGAGACTCTCTATATGAAGAACATGGTGCTACTCTGAAGCACAAGTGTGGTAAAAGGATAGTAACATTGCCCCTTTTCTTTTTTTTCCCTTTTTTTTGCGGGATTCTTTGGCCCCCTTTTTTTATTTAGGCTTCTTTGGCCACTCCTTTTTTTATATTTTTTTATGGGGCAATGCTCTATAATGATGATCATCACACTTTTGTTTACTTACAACTCGATATCTAGAACAAAGATATGACTCCATATGAATGCCTCCGGTGGTGTACCGGGATGTGCAATGATCTAGCATAGCAAAGATATCAAAAAACGGACAAGCCATCAAAACATCATGCTAGCTATCTTACGATCATGCAAGGCAATATGACAATGAATGCTCAGGTCATGTATATGATGATGATGGAAGTTGCATGGCAATATATCTCAAAATGGCTATGGAAATGCCGTAATAGGTAGGTATGGTGGCTATTTGGGGGAAGATATAAGGAGGCTTATGTGTGATAGAGCGTATCATATCACGGGGTTTGGATGCACCGGCGAAGTTTGCACCAACTCTCGAGGTGAGAAAGGGCAATGCACGGTACCGAAGAGGCTAGCAATTATGGAAGGGTGACAGTGTGTATAATCCATGGACTCAACATTAGTCATAAAGAACTCACATACTTATTGCAAAAATATTAGACATCGAAACAAAGTACTACGCGCATGCTCCTAGGGGGATAGATTGGTAGGAAAAGACCATCGCTCATCCCCGACCGCCAGTCATAAGGAAGACAATCAATAAATACCTCATGCTCCAACTTCGTTACATAATGGTTCACCATACGTGCATGCTACGGGAATCACAAACTTCAACACAAGTATTTCTACAATCCACAACTACCCACTAGCATGACTCTAATATCACCATCTTTATATCGCAAAACTGTTGCAAGGAATCAAACATATCATATTCAGCGATCTACAAGTTTATGTAGGATTTTATGACTAACCATGTGAATGACCAATTCCGGTCATCTCTCTAAATAGATATAAGTGAAGCAAGAGAGTTTACTTCTTTCTAAAAAATATATGCCCATGCTCTAACAAATATAAGTGAAGCAAAGGAGCATTCTACAAATGGCGGTTTTCATGTGAAGAGAAACAGGCAATCCAAACTTCAAATTATATAAGTGAAGCACACGAAGCATTCTATAAATCCATACTCAAAAGATATAAGTGAAGTGAAATGAGAATTCTATAAATCAACCATGGACTATCTCATACCATCATGGTGCATAAAATAAAAGTGAAAACTAAATGCAAAAGACGCTCCAAGATTTGCACATATCGCATGAACGAAACGAATCCGAAAACATACCGATACTTGTTGAAGAAAGAGGGGATGCCTTCTGGGGCATCCCCAAGCTTAGATGCTTGAGTATCCTTGAATATTTACTTGGGGTGCCTTGGGCATCCCCAATCTTGAGCTCTTGCCTCTCTTCCTTTTCCTCATATCGAGACCTCCTCGATCAAACACTTCATCCACACAAAACTTCCACAGGAAACTCGGTAAGATCCGTTAGTATAATAAAGCAAATCACTACTCTAAGTACTGTTGCAAACCAATTCATATTTTTTTTCATTGTGTCTACTGTAATATAGCTTTTACATGGCTTAATCCACTGATAGAAATTGATACTTTCATCAAAACAAGTAAACTATGCATCAAAAACAGAATCTGTCAAAAACAGAACAGTCTGTAGCAATCTGAACATTCACCATACTTATGGTACCCCAACAATTCTACCAAAATTACGAAAAATAAACAATATGTGTAGCAAGACAGTGCAAAAAGTTTGAGAACCGTTTGACGTTCCAGTAAAAAACATAAAATCGCGCACTACAGCCAAAGTTTCTGTCCTGCACCGTACAAACCAACAAACATTGTAAACATCCTAAAGGCAAACCTTGGCACATTATTTTTATAATACAGTGGAATTGTACAAGGGGATAATTATTTTTGATGAAAAGTTTCTGTAATTAAGATTCACAAAGTTTCCGTGAGCATGAACAAAGTTCAAGGCTAGCTCCCACTTTAACAATGCTCATCTTTCTCAAATTCACTTCCCTTTTTGAAAAGTTTTGGGTTCCCCTCTTTATTTTTTTGTTTTTAGACTATATGAAAGCACACAACAGAAATAAATGACTCTAAAACTTTCGGGTTGTCTCCCTGGCAGCGCTTTCTTTAAAGCCATTAAGCTAGGCGTATAGTGCTCAAGTAATGAATCCACCCAGATCCCAAGGTATATCAAAGCCAATTTTAATTAACAATGATTTGTAATTTGGTAGTGAGCACAAAGTAACATATATCAAGCAATGACGAAGTCTAACTCTCTTCCTATGCATCGGCATTTCATAAAAGAACAATTCATGCACACAAAGTAAAGGCCAATGCATAGTATAAGCAGTTTCTTGCAATTCTATCGTGTTGGAAACATAAAGAGGCGGAGATGTAGTTCCTCTCTCATAATAATTGCAAGTAGGAGCAGCAAGCACATGCATATTATATCTATCGAAATCATCATGTGCAACAGTACAACCCATCAATATAATCCTTAATAAGTGCAAACTTCTCCGATTAGTGTAGTTTGGAGAATTCAAAAAGATAATAGGACTATCATGCGTGGGTGCAATAGCAACAATTTCATGTTTAACATAAGGAACTATAGCAAGTTCATATCCATAAGCATAATTCATATTGGCATCTTGGCCACAAGCAGAGCAAGCATCATCAAAAAGGGATATTTCAAGAGAATCAACGGGATCATAACAATCATCATAGCAATCATCCTTCGGTCAGCACGAAGGGGAAATAAACAATGTATGAGTTGAAGAGTTACTCTCATTAGAAGGTGGGCACGGGTAGCTAATCCGCTCTTCCTCCTTTTGTTCTTCGCTCTCCTCATCATCTTTTTCCTCCAATGAGCTCACAGTTTCATCAATTTCTTCTTCCATAGACTCCTGCAAAATATTAGTCTCTTCTTGGACAGCCGAGACTTCCTCAATAAATGCATCAATATCGGAATTGTATTCATAATTCTCATAACAATATTTAAGTATAGCAAAATTTTCAGGTCTATAAACTGAATCATCAAAATCTTCAAACTCTTTGAACAAAGATTCAATTTCATAAGCACCCATAAAAGCAACAAACTCTTCTATTCGTTCCACATCGTAGTAATCATATATACCATTAGCATAAGAAGCTAAGGTTTCATTATCATTAAATTTGCATGAAAAGGGAAGGTGTTGAGCCTTCATCCTAGAGCAACAAGTATAATCATGTCTCAAGCATAGATCCCGAGCATACCAACGCAACATATAAATTTGATCCCATACGCCATAACATAATTGAATGGGGTTTTCTCAGGATTATCAAAGTAGTACATAATTTCTTTCACATAATGAGCATCGAGGGTTTTAGGAGGTTCCCCATCTTCATGAGTAGCAAGTACACCTAATTTTTTTTGGTATTTCGTGTTCCATATCCATTACTAAAGATAGAGAACAACTAAGAACAGCAAATAAAAATTACTTACTGATAAAGCAAACAAGCACACACGAGAATATTCACCCCACACTATGACTCCCCCGCAACGGCGCCAAAAAAAGGTCTTGATAACCCACAAGTGTAGGGGATCAGTTGTAGCCTCTTTCGATAAGTAAGAGTGTCGAACCCAACGAGGAGCTAAAGGTCAAACAAGTATTCCCTCAAGTTCTATCGACCACCGATACAACTCTACGCACGCTTAGCGTTCGCTTCACCTAGAACAAGTATGAAACTAGAAGTACTTTGTAGGTGTTGTTGGAAAGGTTTGCAAGATAATAAAGAGCACATAAATAAAAACTAGGGGCTGTTTAGATAAAGAAGCAATGAAGTAAATATAGCGAGTGTGGAAAAGTGGTGGTAGGAGTTGTGAATTTGTCCCTAAGCAATTGACTACTTTACTAGACCGATAACAAGTTTTATGTGGGGGAGGCATAAGCTAACATACTTTCTCTTCTTGGATCATATGCACTTATGATTGGAACTCTAGCAAGCATCCGCAACTACTAAAGATCATTAAGGTAAAACCCAACCATAGCATTAAAGTATCAAGTCCCCTTTATCCCATACGCCACAACCCCCTTACTCGGGTTCATGCTTCTGTCACTCAAGCAACCCACTATAAGCGAATCATTAACATATTGCAACACCCTACGGCGGGAATCCCTCACGCTTGCGCGACACGGAGGGCACAATAGGACAGAACATAACCACAAGCAAATTAAACCAATCATAGCAATTCATCAATCACCGATAGGACAACGAAAATCTACTTAGACATCATAGGATGGCAACACATCATTGGATAATAATATGAAGCATAAAGCACCATGTTTAAGTAGAGGGTACATCGCGTTGCGGGAGAGTGGACCGCTGAATATAGATGGGGGAAGGTGATGGAGATGTTGGTGAAGATGGCGGAGGTGTTGGCGTAGATCGCGGTGATGATGATGGCCGCCGGCGGTGTTCCGGCACCACCGGAAGCAAGGGGGAGAGAGCCCCCTTCTTCTTATTCTTCCTTGACCTTCCCCCTAGATGGGAGAAGGGTTTCCCCTCTGGTCCTTGGCTCCCATGGCGTGGGAGGGGCGAGAGCCCCTCCGAGATTGCATCTGTCTCTCTGTCTCTCTCTGTTTCTGCGTTCCCTTCTGGTGCCCTTTCACCGTTTCTTATATATCCGGAGATCCATAACTCCGATTGGATTGAAACCTTCGCCCAGATGTTTTTCCAAAAATTAGCTTTCTTGCGGCCAAAGAAGAGCGTCAACCGCCTTACGGGGTGCCCACGAGGGTCAGGGGCGCGCCTGCCCCCCTGGGGAGCGCCCCCCTGCCTCGTGGCCCCCTCGGGCACCGTCTCGCGTTGGTTTTTATTCCCAAAAATCATAAATATTCCAATAATGATCTCCGTCCGTTTTTATCCCGTTTGGACTCCGTTTGATATGGGGTTTCTGCGAAACATAAAACAAGCAACAAACAGGAACTGGCACTGGGCACTGGATCAATATGTTAGTCCAAAAAATAATATAAAAAGTTGCCAAAAGTATATGAAAGTTGTAGAATATTGGCATGGAACAATCAAAAATTATAGATACGACGAAGATGTATCACCGCCCCCAACGAGGGCGCGAGGAAGTGTTGTGTAGGTCTGTCCAGCGGCGGCTAGGTTAGGAGCGAACCAGACTGGAGGCTGGAGCGAATAAATTGGGATTTTTCCTGCTGTCGATCGATATGGGAGGCGCTCGTTTGGGCCGTGAGCCTGCTATAGGGCATGCCTTGCACTTATATTATTGGCTCACCAAATTGAAACATTTTTCTTCATTTTTTACATTCCCTGCTCGTGCATTGGGACGAACAAAACTAGCCTGGGCCAACCTGGATGACTCAAACTAGGTGCACACTTTCCAGCCACCCGTGGCGGCCGCCCATACCAGCCCCTATGGTGGTGTCGCCCCTTTTGCGTGTATGATTGGGGTAGTGAAAAATATTCCAGTGGCGCTTTTGATTTACCCACAGAATGGTTGAGTTGCTTGTTTCTATGAACTGAGTTCGCCAATAATGTGAAGGATGCCAGTCTTTTCATCCTATTGTAGATTGCTTAGATCTCGATATGCCAAAAGTAATTGCATGAAATATACAGTAAAAGCCAGTGTGATGTGTGTGGCTACAACTAGTCTGACTACACGTCCTCATATAACATATCAAGGACGCACCATCTTACCAGATTAACCTTTTGACTTACCAATGTAGTGTGGGAAGAAAGAAGTATTGGGACTGCGTATCCAAGCAGTTGATGCCATGGACTCCTTCGTACAACCTTGTAAGCGAAAAACAAGTTGCAGTGTGCCTGTACAAAGAGCTAGTGTAAGTTCAGTTACCTGCTTCTCGGAATTTTAGTTAGCCACTTATTGCAAAATTGTTCAATTACGTTGCTTGGCTTAATTTAGTTTGCTACTGATTACATAGTGCCACAGCCTGTTAATCCTATTATAGACTGCGCCTATCTATGTGTTTGATACTTACTGTTAAGAATTACCTGTTTGCCTGAACTTAAATAGCTACTTGTTTGTTTAACTACTTTGCTGCCTGAACTTAATTAGTCCAACCAAGCGTAGATCATCTTTGGGTTTGCTAGCTATGCACAAGCCGCCGATCAGGTCTTATTTTAACTCTGGTAGTTCTGCTAAGAAGAAACTATCTTTTGCCACTTTTGAAAAGTATTCAGCTTGCAAAGGTTATAGATACCCGGCAACTCAAAACTGTATTGATACGATCACTGATGGGGGTTATGATGTTTCTGCGCATGAGCGGGCTGTTATTCATCAGCCACCACCTCTTGATTTGCATTGGACGGTGGCTAGGCCACCTATCGTGTTTGGTACGATCCAACCCTTGCCGGAGTTGCACCGTCCGGCTGCTTCGTCTCCGGCGTATGATCCGGTTTCAGTGGATCTGCTTCCTACCAATCTTTCTGCGAGTTTTGCGGAAGCGGGAATTACTCCAGTTCAAAATGCCTGCTCAGCCATTGGCCCACCGCCCTCGGAGGCCCAACACATTGGTGGCCCGGTACCTCTGAGTAGCCTAGTTTCTGTGGGGTTGGCTGATCCTCCAATATCAAGCCCACTAGTTGCCACACAGGATATTCCTACGTCACAAGAGGCAGCCCGTCAATTTGAGTCCATGGTCGATGACATGGTGGACCGCGTGTTAACTTGCACTGTTTGCACCCAGAGGGGCCACTTGGCAGCTGCATGTGGAATGCAAGCGGTCTGCTCGGCTTGCTCTCGCTCGGGTCACGCTAGGAAAGATTGCAATGATTTCGCGCGCTACAATGGATTGGTTTGGAAGCAGATTTCTCTGCAACAAAAAACGAGTGTTTCGGAGAACTCTGACTGTCATGGGAAGGGAGCCGGAGGTATTGGGATAGCTTGTCCAGTCCCATCATCGCCACCCACACTAGTCCAATCTCCTCCTCTTCCCGACGAAGAAAACCCCAGGCCAGCCACTCCTCCTTCGTTCATGGCGAACTACGAGCTTGATCCGCAGCATTTTGTGCCGGCAGGCCATCATATCATCGATGGCGGGGACCGGCGTCTCCCTCGTACCTTCTTCACGCATCTGCTGTTCGCCCTCCTCGTCGCCATGAGGACTTCATGGTCGTGGAGGTCATGCCTGCGCCGAAGGGTCCGCTGGGGCCTGTTCGTGAGGAGATTGTGCAGTTCCTTCAAGAAAGATGTACCTTGGTCCGTTCTGCTCAAGCTTGGTTCCATGGAGTTGGATTGTTTCAAGTTAGGGATCCTACTGTCAGATACTCGTTGATCCAGCATGCTCCCTTTCCTTTGGGAAATGATCGCTTTGTTAGATTTATGAAACATGATGAGGGGGATAATTTTAAGGGCACTCATGGCTTCCGCAAGGGCGGGCTTATGTTCATTGGAATCCCGTTGGATTATCGTACTCCTGAGTTCATCTCGCAAGCAGTGGGCACGTTTGGAAAGTTTCACTCTTGGGACAGTGAAGATCCGTATCTGGTCCGTACTTTGGTGGAAGCCGGTTTTCCAGATACACCATTGGTCCTGCGGGATGTTCTGTTTGGGGATTTTGCTGAATGGGGTGGCACTCAAGTTTCATGGACGGCGGCTTGTTATGTTCTTGGGGCGGATTTTGCTGACCGGATGCCGAACAATGAGGACCCAATGCCTCTGGATGGCAATACTCATCCTATGCCAGGGAATCTGATACCTGATAATCTGCCTTTTGTTCTCCCCCCTACCCAATGCTGGGATGGAACGATGCACCCATTGCTCCTCCACCATCGCCTGAAAACATTCCGGATGAGGGTTGGGGAAATGATCACTGGGGGGACGAGGTGGAAGTTGACCAGCACCCTCCACCTATTCAGCCTGAACAAGATCAAGTGTCCATTGTGATTGACCAGCCGAAAGGATCAGTTTCAGTTGAGCAGCACGCGCAAGAGCATAATGTGCATGATCTACATCCCGAACCTGTAATGGAGCAGCAATTGGTTATTCAGGGTCAGCCTGTTCAAGATGAGCAACCACTTATGGTGGAAAATCCACTTGCGATTGTTCCATATCAGCCCCCTGTCATTCAGCACCATCAGATCTTTATTGGAATGGCTCGGATTGTTGCTGGTCCTCCTCTCCCTCCTGAGATGATTTGGAAGAGGTCTTTTGAAAACTTAATGTCTGATTTTGCTATCAAGGAGGTGCCCAGGTCCATCTACTTCAAACCAATGGGTACAGTCACTTACTCTAAACGTTCTTGGTCGATTGCTTTTGATGAGTCCCGCAAGTTATCTATGTTAGTTGCCAGTTTGCCGATTGACTCCACTGCAAGGAAAATCGTTGTGGCCAAGCACCCTGTGGCCAGAGCGCTGTTTGGAGGATCATCCGTGGATGTGGTTTCCAGCGCTGAAAATGAATCTGCTGTTGTTGTGTCTGAAGATGCGTCTCCTACCTCTGTCGGTGTTTCTCAGGGCTCTGATGCTATCCTATCTGAATCTGCTCAACCTGCAATCTCGGAGGATGTGTCACCCTTCGCTCCTGCGTTCTTTTCTGCTGATTCACAGGTTAAGGAGAAGAAATTGAAGGGGAGAAAGAAGGCTTCTGCTCCTCTGGTGGACACGTCGGTGAGGCGATGCACCCGCAGCGCGGAAAAATAGGATGGCTTCAAACCGGTGGTTTTCGAGCAGCTTCCTCTTCAGCCCACGGAGAGGCACCCTCGTTCCAAGCCCGTGGAAGCTGCGGCCCAGCCTGATACCACAACCCATGCTGAAAATGACAAGACTAAAGTTGTGCCTCCCAATACTCCACTCCAGATGTTGCAGGCGATTGGTGCTGAGCTTGAGATCGACCCTGCTCTGCTTTCCAAGGAGAAGCTTATGGCTAATCCTAAGGACGACTCAACCTCCTCCAGTGTTTAGATGTTAATCACCAAATATTTCTTTAGGTGTTGCGCACTGGTTATTTCTGGCACTTTTTATGATGTTCTGGAACTTATGTTGTGTGTTAGAGACTGGGCATGTCCCTTTTGCTGTGATCTGGGATGTATGGCATTACATGTCATACTGTTAATGCTGCACCACTTTTTAGGTTTTTATGAATTGAATGCATACGCGTAACTGGAAAATCCTTTGTTGGAATGTCAGAGGCTTAAATTCTGATGCGCGACAATGCTCGGTCGGAGAGAAAGTTATTGAAAGTCAGCGTGCAATTGTTTGCTTACAGGAAACTAAGCTCTCATATTGTGCACGAACTTTAATCAAGAACATTTGTCCAGTGGGTTTTGATAATTTCATTGAGTCTCCATCGAGAGGAGCATCTGGAGGTATTTTAACTGTCTGGCGGTCATATGTTTTTAAAGGCACACTGTTGGATGTGCAAGCTTTTGGTACGGTGATTAGCTTCGCCTCAGTACATAATGATGATCAATGGTTTTTGGTAAATGTGTATGGACCGTGTCAGGAGAGTTAAGAGATAACTTTGTAAACTGGCTATACAATCTTCAGGTGGATCCTGATCAGCAGTGGTTGCTCATGGGGGATTTTAACTTCATTAGATCACTGGATAATAGAAACCTACCTGGTGGAGATGTTAATGATATCTTCATTTTCAATGAGATTATTGGTCATCTGGGGCTGTTAGAAATTCCTCTGAAAGGCAGAAGATTCACCTGGTCGAATATGCAAGACTTGCCACTCCTTGAACAGCTTGATTGGGTATTTACTTCTGCTAGCTGGATTAATAAATATCCTATGACTCAAGTCACACCTCTTGCAAAAACAGCTTCCGATCATGTGCCCTGTGTAATCTCTATCAGTACCACAATTCCTAAGGCACATATATTCAGATTTGAAAACTAATGGGTGCACCAACCTGGTTTCATGGACTGTGTGCAAGAGGTTTGGGCTAAGCCTTCTCATAAAACCCACATCTCTGCTATTATGGACAAATTGAAAGCGTTAAGGTTTTCTCTCAAGAAATGGCAGAAAGGACTTTCCCATATTAAAGGGTTGATTGAGAAGTGTAATTGGGTAATCTTGTGGCTGGATAACTTGGAAGATAAGAGGCCTTTGTGCATAACTGAATCTAACTTCAGGAAAATTGTTAAGTCTCACCATGAGCATCTTTTGCATCTCCAGTTCATGTACTGGAAGAAGCGATGTACCATTAGGTATATCAAGGTGGGTGAGGAAAACTCCAAGTTTTTTCAAGCAATGGCAACGGAAAGGTACAGAAGGAATTAGATTGCTAGCCTAGTTCTGTCGGATGGTTCAGTCTCTTCAGATCATGACACAATGGATCAGGAATTCTTGGGCGCTTTCAAGAATAGAATGGGATCTATAAAGCCAATTGAGTTGGGGGAAGAAATTCTCTCATTGATCCCTAAAGTTCAGGGACTGGAGGTCCTCACAAAGCATTTTGAGATCAAAGAAATTGAGAATGTGATTAAAGAATTGCCCATTGATAAAGCACCTGGGCCTAATGGTTTTAATGGGCTTTTTATGATATCTTGTTGGCACATCATTTCCAGTGATTTTTTTTAGGTTGGTGAAGGAATTTCATGCAGGAACAGTGCAGCTGGAGAACCTCAATGATGCATTTATTACATTGATCCCCAAGAAGCAAACTCCTGTCAATGTGGGTGATTTCAGGCCAATATCTCTCACCAGTGTGGGTCTTAAGTTTCTCACCAAACTTGCAGCCAATAGGTTTCAGGAGGAAATCACCAAATGTGTCCATAAGAATCAATATGGGTTTATTAAGTCAAGAACAATCTAGGATTGCCTTGCTTGGACTTTTGAGTACATTCACCAATGTAATCAATCTAAGAAGCCAATCATGCTACTGAAGCTTGATTTTGAAAAAGCTTTTGATTCTATCAAGCATGAGGCAGTCATCAGAATCCTTCGAGCAAAAGGCTTCGATAGGAAACGGATCACTTGGATTTAGCAGCTGCTATCTTCTGGCACTTCTTCTATTCTGCTCAATGGAATCCCTGGTAAACACTTTAAGTGCAAGTGTGGTGTCAAGCAAGGAGACCCTATTTCTCCCTTGCTCTTTGTGATTGCTGCTGACCTACTGCAGACAATGATTAATAATCTCCTCAGACAGGGATTACTCAATTTGCCTCTGCCAACACATGATCCAGATTATCTAGTAATCCAGTATGCTGATGATACATTGCTTTTTGTGAATGCTGATGCCTATCAGTTGGAGGTTCTTAAAGCAACATTGCATTCCTTCTCTATGGCTACTGGTTTGCAGATTAACTTCCACAAGTCCTGAATGTATCCAATCAATGTGGAGGCCTCTGCTGCTTCAGATCTTGCTGCTCTTTTTGGTTGTCCGATAGGCAGCACGCCCTTCACATATCTGGGTCTACCTGTGGGTACCACTAGGCCAAAAATCATTGATCTGTTACCTCTTGTGGATTGTATGGAGAGAAGGCTTACTGCTAGTTCTTGGTTTCTACCTCAGGGCAGTAGATTGCATATGGTGAACTCTGTGATATCATCCCTGCCAATTTTCTTCCTTTGTAGTTTGTCCATACCATAGGGCATCCTAAAGCAATTGGAAAGAATTAAGAGACAGTGCTTATGGAGAAAGTATGGTCAGGAAAAGGGTCATTCATTAGCTGCTTGGCCACTTGTTTGCAAGCCAAAAATGAAGGGAGGTCTTGGAATATTGAATCTTGGTTTGCAAAATGAGGCTCTGCTTCTTAAACATCTAAACAAATTTTATAACAGGGCAGATGTTCCATGGGTTCACTTGGTTTGGGACTCCTATTATTTTGAGAGAGTCCCTCATGACACCACAGTCTATGGTTCTTTTTGGTGGAGAGACATTTGTAAGTTAATGGACAAATTCAGAGTTGTTACCTCTGTCACAGTCAGAAGAGGAGACACGGTTTTGTTCTGGTCTGATCACTGGATGGTTAACAACTCTTGTGCCCCCTTACAGGATAGATTTCCAAGGTTGTTTTCTTACTGCTTGCAGAAAAACCTTCAGTCATGGAAATGTTTTTTTGAGGGTGAATGGCAGTGGGAGAGGCTCCCACTGACTTTGTATTACTCACAAAGGAACAATTACATATGTGTTACAAAGGGTTTTTGTGGCCCCCCGGCCATGCAAGCTATCCACAGCCCTAGTAACCCAAATTTACAATGTAATTAGACAGGAAGGGGCGAAGTTCCTCTCTGCAGTTATGTGTTAGCAGCTCCAAGAGATGCTTGAATCTAGCCAGCCATGCTCCGAAAGAATCCTGGATCCCTCTAAAATGTTGGTTGTTTCTCTCCATCCATAGACTCCAAGAAGCCAAAAGAAATATATCCACGAAAAGAGGTTGCCTCCAGTTATCCCTACCCCCACGCAGTAGAACCAATCTGTTTTCATCTGTCGGCCATGCCAATCCAACTTTATCCCAGCAGCGTTGGCTAAAGGGGCAATTGAAGAACAGATGTTCCACAGTTTCCTCTGGAGGGTTTTGATAGAACATGCATGCGTAGTTGCCCCCCGCGACAGCAAAGTGTCTGCGTTTGACCATATTCCTGGTATTCAGACGATCAACTAGGAGTAGCCACCCAAACATCTTGAATTTGATCGGGCTTTTGGCTTTCCAGAGCCATCTGAACGCCTCATCTGCCACAACCTATTTGTAGCAATGGTTATAGAATTTTTTGGATGAGAAACGCCCTAGAGTGCATTCCTAGATGTCACAGCGGTCGTTGGCCACCCGATTTTGTGTCAACCCCTCCTGGATCTCTTTGATTTCCTCCCTCGCCTGGATCGAGAGAGGTAGACTAAAGATCATGGCTGGGTCAGTTGCAGTAAGAACCTTAGCAATGGAGTCGTCTTCATTCAAGCAAAATGAAAAAGTTTGTGGGTATATGTCCATGAGTGGGGAATCCTGAGTATTATCAGACCAAACATCTTTCCAGAATAAAGCGCTAGAGCCATCCCCCAGGGTGACTTTGGTGATCCCTCGGAAGATCCCACTGAGATGCATCACATCCTTCCACCAGAAAGAGCCCACTGCCTCAGTTGCTTGTGGTATTCTGTTTCTGTAATAGGCATCCCAAACAAGCTCCACCCAGGGAACATCTTCATGATTATAGAATTTGAATAGATGTTTTAGGAGAAGGGCAACGTTCTGTGTTTTGATATCAATAACACCAAGGCCACCGCAGCATTTTGGGCAGCAAACAAGTTCCCAGGCCGCAAGAGAGTTATTCTTGACCCCATCATCAGAGTTTTTTGCCCAGAGGCAATATCTACGCAGTTTGTCCAGATGCTCAATCACCTTTGGGTGCAATTTGATTGTACACATTGCATATATCAGCATCGAAGTCACAACAGAATTGACCAAGGTCAGTTTGGCCCCGGATGACATCAGTGACAACGCAGTGGACGTCTTCCTCTCAACTGCATTTACAAGCGGCATAAGATCGAGAACACTTGGCCTCGTCGTGCCCATTGGCAGGCCGAGGTAGGTGAAGGGCATGGAACCAACAGAACAACCAAAAACCCCAGCCAGTTCACAAGCATGTAGGTGATCAATGTTAATGGCTATAAGAGTTGATTTCTGAAAATTGATCTTCAGCCCAATCGAAATAGCATAATCCTCCAAGATACTTTTCATACAGGCAGCCTGCTCGGGACATTCCTGCATAACCAAAATCGTGTCGTCAGCGTATTGGACAACAGGGAAGTCACCCGCCCTGTCACGAGGGAGAGGAAGCTCAACTAGTCCTCAAGCAAAAGCATCGTTAACTGCTGCTTGGAGAAGATCTGCCGCAAGGACGAAAATCAACGGTGAGAGAGGATCCCCTTGTCGCACACCACATTTACAGTTGAATTTCCGACCAGGAACTCCATTAAGGAGTACAAAAGAAACCCCCGAGCCAAAGATCGTTTTCATCCATCCAAGCCATTTGTCATCAAAACCCATGTGCTTCATGATCTCCATCATGGGGGCGTGCTCAATAGTGTCAAAGGCCTTGGCAAAGTCTAACTTGAGGAGGATGATTTCCCTCGCTGAGGTATGGCATTGATGGATATATTCAAACGACCACGCCAGGCAATCCTGGATTGTCCTCCCTTTGATGAAACCGTACTGGTTTTTGTGGATGATTTTGAGGATGACTTTCTGTAGCCGGTTAGCCAAGATCTTTGTGATGATTTTCAGACAACAATTCAGTAAGGTAATCGGTCTATAATCATTTGCAGTTTCTGGAGAAGAGTTCTTAGGGATCAAGGTGGTGTACCCCTCACTAATGCTGGTGATATCTAGTCCTCCAGCATGAAAGGCATGGCACAGCTCATAAAAGTCCGACTTGATGATCTGCCAGCAGCTCTTAAGGAAACAACCGTTAAAACCATCAGGACCCGGAGCCCGGTCACTCGGCATTTCCTTAATAACAGTATCAATCTCTTCATTGGAGAACGGTGCGAACAATTGATCCAGTCCCTCGATCCGACGGATGATTCTAGAAAGATCAAAACGCATGTTAGTGGGTTTAGAAGAACCCAAACAATCCTTATAGGTTTTGAACAACACCCCTTCCTTGCCAATGTGGTCATGGATTTCCACAGCACCATCACGAAGCGTGGCGATAGAGTTATGTCTATATCTCTCAGTGGCCAGAGATTGAAAGAGCTTGGTGTTTTCATCCGCAAATCTGAAGTATCTGATCGTGCATCTTTTCCTCCAGTACTCGTTCTGAAACTGTAGCAATGTCTGCAAATGAGATTTCAAAATCTTCCGAAAGTTTGACTCCTGGATAAATAGAGTTCTTTTGTCCTCGAGATTATCCATCTTAGCTAAAGATTCATTACTGTTCTGGATCATGATTTTCAGTTTTGAGATATCTCTGCTCCATCTCTTGAGATCATATCTCAGAGTTTTCAGTTTTTTACAGATGCGGGCAGCAGCGTTCGGGGCATGGCATGCCTTGGACCAAGAGGCGGAAACCGTATCCATAAACCCAGAATGGTTAACCCAAAAATTCTCAAAGCGGAAGAGTTTGGACTTGGGGATAGTTGATTCAATTGTAACCACACACGGAATATGATCAGACACCGGTTTCCCCAATGGCAAGACCATCGTGTTTGGCAAAGAGGTAGTCCAACAAGAGGACGAAAAGAACCAATCGAGCTATTCGAGCAGGGGGTCGTCTTGCATATTACTCCAGGTATATGTTCTACCCTTCACAGGTAGCTCCATCAGAGACTGCGCTCGAATGATTTCATTAAATAACAACATGTCCGCAGCGTCACCCCCAGGTTTGTTTCTATTATTCATGGAACGAATAAAGTTGAAATCTCCAAGGATCAACCAATTTTCATCATCAGGTATATTTAGGTCAAATAACCAGTTAGTAAAATCCACCCGACACTGACCAGAGCATGGACCATAGACATTGACCAATTTCCAAGAATCACTAGACTGAGTAGCAACAAAAGAGACACCCGCAGCAAACGAATCAACATACCAAGGCATGCCCACAAACACAGAGCTATTCCATATGATAATAAGACCACCAGAGGCACCCACTGATGGGGCAAACACAAATTTATCAAAACGCTTAGGGCAGAAAGTTTTAATAAACGCCAGATCAAAAGAGTCACGCTTTGTTTCCTGGATACATAGCACAGAACATCCACTAGTATCAATAGCGTTCCTAAGATCCAAGGTTTTAGCATAAGAGTTGATGCCCCTGATGTTCCACGATAGAACATTCCACGACTTATTCATGAACAAGCGAAAATTCAGTCTCCAGCTCCAGTGGATGAGCGCTGATCATCTAGCAGCTTCTCGGGAGAGAGAACATCCTGAGAAATCCCGCAGCGTCTGCCCATCTGTTGAAGATCTTCAATCGTCATAGGAGGGGGACAAGCATCAGACCGAACCTACACGGAGGCAGCAGCCAAAGAAACAGTTGTGATAAAAGAAGTCTCACGTGGTTTCACCCGTGACTTAGAGCGCTTGGCGTTAGAGACGTGATTGATCTTGAAACCATCATACTTATTGGATCGAGTGCTCCTTCTGACAGTAGTTGTGTCAAGAGGCACTAACACATTGCGGGACTGGGGAGCATTATAAAGAGAAGTAGAAGCAATCACCTGAAGAACAGTCTCGTGATCAGACAAGGGCACTGACTGTAACCCTGTATCTTGAGAAGCAAGTCGTGAGATCGCCTTGAGACCAGGAGAGCGAGCCGCCCTCTCCCAATCAGTATCAATCGCTTAAGACCTATACTCAACAGACTCCTGCAGCAGAGACGATGGTATGATGGCAGCCCCCAACTGAAAGATTGAACTGAACACCTCTGACATAACATCACGCTCTGGGACTATGCCTTCAAGCCAGGCAATCACAACAACATTCAATTGGTTCTGTAGAAACTTGAATGGATTAAGGTGTAACATAACAACCTCAGATGGCTGAAAGGTGAGGGCCGGCGTATAAATGCGTTTGAGCATCCCTCCCATCCAAAGTAATAGCTCATGATCGACTTCCACAAAGAAGTCAACTGAATCTCCTCCTGCTCTGACAAACGCAAGTCATGCCGTAGGATTCCCAAGCACAAAGCCATCAGCCAACGCTTCCACCGCCTGAAACTCTGAGTCAGAAGACCAAATATCCGACAGGTTGTCCTGAACATTGTTTTCTGGGTCCACACCATCCATCAGGGACGGTCCGTCATACTGGAAGGAAGTTCTAAAACTGAACCCTGTGTATGGCGGAGGAACCACGGGCCACATAGGCCAACCATTCTCCTGAATGTGCACCTGGGCAGGATCCGGGGCGTTCCATGCCGCCTCATTCAGAGTCATGGAAATGTTTCAGGCATGTAATTTGCAGCAGAGGTTTGCTTTGCCACTGTCTGAGTTGGCTTATCAGGAGCTCAACCAGCTTTCATCTATGCTGGGGGAGATCTCATTGGATGTTGATGGCAAGGATATCTGGACTTGGAGACATGGGAAAAAATCTGAATATTCGGCCAAGAGGTTTTATGACTTTGTCCACCAACCTGTCATGTCTAACCCAATTCTCAATTGGATATGGAGGAGTTGTTGCACCATGTCTATTAAAATGTTTGCCTGGCTGGTAATAATGGATAGAGTTAACACCAAAGATATGTTTCAGCGCAGGCATCGGAAAATTGATGATGGGCCAGAGTGTGTTCTTTGTGTGACTAGAGTGCTAGAAGACAGAAATCACCTCTTCTTTCAATGCAACTTTAGTGTACGTATATGGAACTATCTTCAAATCACTTGGCTGAATAGTGATGACATGGTGGAAATTGCCCTGCATGCCAGGAAAGAGTTTGATAAACCTTTCTTTTCTGAGGTGGTCTTTCTAGCTTGGTGGAACATTTGGAAAATCAGGAATGATAAGGCTTTTAGGCATATTAGGCCTTCTTTTAGACAATGGAGAAATGGATTCATACATGATATCACCTTGCTTTCCCACAGGATTAAGAGAAGATATAAGGAGGCTCTGCTAAAGTGGATTGACTTCCTTCCCCCTTGATGTACTTGCAAATGTAGTTTTCTTTCTTTTTTTAAGATTTGTTTTAGTGTAACCCGCCCCGTATAGTTTTGCTTTCTTCCTATTTTTACTTTGCTTTTGTTCCTCATCTTGAGGAACCTCTTGTATTCTTCTGTTATTCTTTTGCAATAAAATGCTATGGGATGTAAGCCCTGCAGTCTTCAAGGTCAAAAAAAACAACGGGTTACAATGATGTTAATAACTACTTTTCAGCATCCAATTGAAACTCTTTAATGCCTTGTTTATTTAACTGGTTTGCTTTTAGGGATAATTATATTTATGCCCCTTGTTGTGTCCCACTCGTCTGTTTTACCCCTAATTTCCAAAAGTCACCGGTTCTGTCCAAGTCATTTTGCTCCTCTTATGCTTTTGCCCTTTGACCGTTTGACCGTCAGTTTGAAAACTTCATAACTAATTCATACAAATCAGAAAAATGCAAATAATATACCAAAATGTTCAGAAAAACATCACCTATATGTCAATGTCATTTGCATTCCTCAAAAAAGTGTTGGAAAGTGCACATCGGAGTTTTAGCTCTTTTGGTACCACCATGAATAGCAAAATCTAAAAAAATTCAAAAAAATATGGTGGCCAAGAACGGCAAATGTTCTAATTGCTTGCCAAGTTTCATCAGGGAACGACATTCATGGAAGTCATGGCAAAAAAATAATATATATTGGAGTGATGATTGTTTTTATTTTTTGCCACGACTTCCACGAATGTCGTTCCCTGATGAAACTTGGCAAGCACTTAAAACATTTGTCATTCTTTGCCACCAATTTTTTTAATTTTTTTATTATTTTTAGATTTTACTATACATCATGGTAGCATAAGAGCTAAAACTCGGATGGGCACTTTCCAACACTTTTTTCATGAATGCAAATGACACTGACATATAGGTGATGTTTTTCTGAACATTTTGGTATCTTATTTGCATTTTTATTATTTAGTACGAATTAGTTATGAAGTTTTCAAACTAACAGTCAAACGGTCAAAGGGCAAAAGCATAAGAGGAGCAAAGTGACTTGGACAGAAGCGGTGACTTTTGGAAATTAGGGGTAAAACAGACGAGTGGGACACAACTAGGGGCATAAATCTAATTATCCCTTGCTGTTATAACTCCCAGTTGAGATGTTTTGCTAACTTCAACTTTTCTGAATCCAATCGGAACTTTAATGGCAAAACAGGTTAGCCCAAGATCAAAGAGTGAGGTCCCCATGGACGTTGTATCATCCCACAGCAGTGGCACTGGCCCAATCGTGCATTATGAATTGCCAACTGCTGATGCTCTAGAGGCTAAACTAGTGGTAGAAAGAGATTCTACTGCTGCACTTAGAGATGAAGTTGACATGTTGAGGAAGCAAACAGCACAATCACAAGCAGTACTCAAGACAACCATTAAATATTTGGTGGATTTCAAAACGAATCAAGGTGAGACTGACCGCATTGTTAAGGTCCTGAAGGAAAAAAGGAAATTAAATTCCCACTTGGTAAATAATAGGTGAAATGTTCTTTCCATCGTTGAATAACCTTTGTGTTGTTTGTTCATGTAATCAATCAAACCATTTGTTTTAGAGATCATGTAATAATTGTTTTTTGTTTTTTGGTTTGTAATTTTATGTGAGCACAAGTCTGTATTAATTGATAAGACTCGGAGACATTTCATTTTGATTGTTGTGCCAGACCTACAAATATGCCAATCGGGCTGAATGTGCATTCAGCAATAATAGTAGTATAGATGGACCATAAGTGGCACGCATCAGAAAGGGCCAAGATGCTGTAGTAGCTTGGCTAAAAAAAGGATGTTGTTTTAGCAAAAAAAAAAGTACAGCGGCCTGGCTTATGTATGTTGGTTGATATTATTGATCCATATACGCTATAAGTGTTTATATGTCTGTTAGTTCTGTACATTCTTGATTGATTGACTTGGTATTTGAATCTTGATACATCGCTTGTGTACATAACTAAATGGGAGTACACATTATGCTGCATGTGACATTTGAGTTGGACATGAAGTGTTCCAAATATTCGAATTCACCTTAAACTGGATTCTAGCTTCTGAATTTGAGTATCGGCATTTGTAAACCATATTCATATATGACAGTGGAATACATCTTTGTCTTCCTTTTGAAGATATATAAAAACACATAGAATGATTTATAAAGATGCGTATAGGAATACAAAATGGATTCAAATTTAGTTGCCAGGGTAAACGTGGATCTTATTGTCCCAAAATTTGAAAGAAGCAGCAAAATGTCCACTCCCACGTCGGCTGCCCGAAGCCAAGTGTTTGGGAGATGGAAATTACTGTCTACCCATTACACGGACAATCCATCGGCCCGATTTCCACTGCTCTCAATAGGGGTAGGTTGGTAACTTCAATTAGACATGACACAACAGCCTCTGAGCCCATTCCAACATGGTGGGCGCCAAACATGGGCGGAAAAACACATTTGATTCAAGCTCGTCCGAAAGACCTCTGTTTCTCCCTCCATTTCCCCATTCATACATGGTAGGCGGCAAAACAAACTCGACTCGGCCAAAATCGATGTAGGCAAATAATTTCAATAGGGGAAGGTTTGTAACTTCACTCAGACGTGACACAACCGCCCTACCTGTCAGCCCCGTTCATACACCGTGGGCGCCAACCACCCTCTCCTCGCTCGAAATCGCTCTGGGCAAATATTGGCGAGATGCGAGATTACCGTCCTATCCCCAACCGACGAGACGTCCAAATTTTAAACGGGGGCTAAGTTCGTAACTTTCCCATATTTCAGACAGGAGCGTCCCAAAAACATGGTTCCCCATACCTCTCCCTCCATTTTCCCATTCATACACCGTCCGCGCTAGAACACCATCCCCACACCAGCCTCCTCCGTCCGCCACCCCATCCATCGCCGCCATCCTCCACCCCATCCATCATCGTCGTCCTCCACCACATCCATCGCCACCGTCCTCCACCATGCCGGAGCACCTACCAAGACCGTGTTGTCCACTGCTAGAGATGGACGTTTCTCATCCACGGCGATGGACCAAGAGCCTTGCATCGCGTCCTCTCGCTTTATCAGCGCCGTCGTCCTCTTTGCCGGGGCCGCTCACACGACCTTCTCTTCCACCGCAACGGGATTTATCCCCCGATGCACCCATCTACCGTCGCAGATCTGCTTCAACGCCACCGACAGCCATCGCACCCCCGATGCCTACACGGTGCCGCAAGAGAGGTGGTACTTCATATCTCCTCAACTTTTTGATCTCAACCAGAAAATAGATCGTAACTTGGTTACTCTACTTTCTTTTCAGCTCTTAGAATTTAGTTCTTAGATCGAAGCAAACAATGGATGCTAAATATCATTTCTCCGATTTGCAGCTTCAAATCTGCCATGGCACAGTCATAATACGGTTTAATTGATCATGCTTAGGGTTTAATTGATCATGTTGGTTCCATGGTGGTTTATTTAATAGAAATCGGAGGGGAACCCTCTTTTGCTAAAAAATATGCTTAGAGTTTCCCCCTTTTATGATCACTATACGATCAGAATACGTGCTTCGTGTCATAATAGCACTGCTCCACCCATCAAGCTAAACAAGCTTAGTTGTTCAAATACGAATCTGATATTATTAAATAGAGTCGTTTAATTGGTCAGCTAAATGTTCCTAAATTAGTTTCAAAAATACATGTTCGCCGCTCGGGTGTGTATCTCTACAGGCTGCCCATGGTGGGCCGGCCCACCCTGGGATTTTGGGTCGTCCCAAGCCCCGATTCCCCTCTATTCTGTTGCGCGCTTCCGATCTCTACTCGCCGCCAGCCGCCTGCCTCACCGTCGACTTGCCGTCCCCAGACGGCATGACTCTAGGAGGAGACGCTGGACTAACAGGAGGTCAGGAGCCGCTCGCCCAACAGCGTCACCGTTGCCCGGGCGCACCACCGTGCCTACCTTCCCAGTCCGTTCAGGTCTCAGGCGTGCAGCACCCACTAAGCCAACCCGATTTATCCTGAGATATGTCCCCAACACTCAGCAGCCACTCCTCATCACCCATTTTCTAATTGATTCATTACTCATTAGGCAGGACTGTCATTGGGGTTTGTTGTGTGCTGAGTGCTACCTACACTTAATGGTTCAGATGTATTTCAGTAATCTTTAGTACCTGTAAAGTTCACAGGGTTTTCAAAATTCCGGCCCTAGGAACAGACACTAGTCATTTTGGATTGTTGGTCGTAGTGACATTAACCCAGATTACTACTGCAAGCCAGGTTTGTTGACAATTTTACTTGTCTTTCTTACTCATTCGATATAATATCCAATTATTCATTTCGATTTGTTGCAAACAATATGTGGTAGACAAACTTCTTGATTCAGATTTTGGACGGTCTCTTACTGCAGTTACAATCCTGCATACTTGTCCTAGTAAGCTCACAAGTAAATGATTGATTCACTACATCTATGCTTGCCTTGTCATATTTGTTGTCAATATTCTTTTAGGGTGGACCACCCTGTTTCAAAATACTAGAACCGTAGACATGAGTGAATAGTATTTCTCTATGTGATCTCTTCCATCATGTGTGGGCAACGAACACTGCATTGTATAGAAAGAAAGTGTCATTTCCAGCTTTTACATAGGCTTCGATCTTTTACATGGAATACAATCTGCCTACTTGCTTTGTGTCGCACTACCAACACTCCACCCTTGAAGCTAAGCATTATGCCACTCATAATTCCTTAGTTTATTTGTTCAAATACGAATTTCATATGATTCTAATGTTCCTACTTCAGTTTTGAAATGTGTGTCTGCCTGTTATAGAGACATAAGGGTTTTGTATTTCTGTGTGTGGTCTACTCAGCCTGGTTGGGGGTGAACTTTGCATATGCAGGGGTTTATAGGGAGACACTCTTCGAGTTGAATCCGCAATGCATTCCATAGATAATCTGACTACTTTTTATGTTTTCATGAATCTCAGATTCTGAACAGCATGATAATGATTATGAGCTTGCGCGCATGAAAAGAATAAAGCAGAACAATGCCATAGCTGTCAAACTTGGCATTAAGGGACTGAAATCAAGTCTGGATGCAATGCAATGCAAACGCTCTCCACCTACAGATTCATGCTCAGAATATAATCCTAACAGTGATTCTGAGATAGAGGGAGACCTAAGTCAATGTAGCTACCTAGTGGAGGAGTCAGAGGCAGATGCCCTATCTTATTCACCCATCAAGGTGCTTGCTCTAACTTTCCAAGGTTATATTGGTCGCACATATCTTGCAACTAATGCTTTGCATTGCTTCTACTTTGTTGAAATGCCATTAGCTTAGTTTACACATCATGTATGTGAATACGCCCTGCCTATCCATTTTCAGTACATATTCCATCTGTCATCATACCATATTTGTCCATTCAAATGTTGTTCTTGTGTATCAGACGTTCAAAAGGAAGAGGGCGATTGCTGATCATGGAGGAGCACAAGCAAAGTATTTGGAAAAGGTAGTGGCACCTAATAAATCAAATAGCCCATTAGGTGTAGTTGCAATATCACCTGACCCACAAAACACCCCAACTCTAGCAGACTCTAGCCCTACTACACCGGTCATTTCTGATGCCCCAACTCAGCAGACCCCAATTGCAGCAAACAGTATGATGATGCCAGTTGACATAGCACCATCTCTACGACGCAAAACCCCCATTCCAGCAAATAGTACACCAAATCTAGTTGCCAAATCCCTTTTCGAACCAGAGAGAGCCCCAATTGCAGCAAATAGGACCCCCGTTCCATTTCTTCCCAGTTTAGAAGACAAAGCTTATATTGTTGTCAGGAACTTTGTGCGCATCTTTCCTTCATGGAAAGATTATACAGCAGACACAGAACAATTTCTAGTCTTCCTCCACAACTTACGCGTAAGTAATCTATTAATGTTATTCATGGTCATTATTGCATATGTTTCTGCTGACAGAAGACACCAGATTTCATTCTTTTAAATAGGCGAGGACCAAAATGGATTGTGAAGACGAGCAAGGGTTGGTTGCGCTTTTCAAGCACTCGTTGATGAAGTATTGTTCCTACCTGAGGCAAGCGCACTTCGATGGCTAGCCTCTAAACGAAATTTCTGTAAAGTCTTCGGTGCTACATTTATCCGACGGTGACTGGAATAATCTTGTTACACATTGGTCTCGGCTGCAGCGTAAGGTAATGTCTATGATATCACATCACAATTTGAACTACATTTCTGCATTTGCCTTAACGTCTCACTTGTACGAAAACTGTTAGCAGAAGAACATTCTTTCTCAAGGGACCACAGAATCTCGCAACTATACTGCACATTGCATTGCTCTTGTGAGTACCTCTTGCCCTGTATGACCATACTTAGTTTCATAGTTGTTTGATTATGTAGCATCACTGCACATGTTAGCCTCGTTATCGTCCATTTGGTGGACATTATAAGATCCGTATGGACTCTTACATAAATTTAGAATCAACCCAATGCTTTTGAAGAGGTTTAGCTTTGTAGTCCTCTTGTAAGGACTGAACGTCATCTATCACTGTACTTACATTAACAGCTACTCCCTCCGTCCCATAATATAAGAACGTTTTGTACAGTACACCAGTGTTCAAAACACTCTTGTATTATGGGAAGAGGGATTGGTTCATTGTGTAGCATTCTGCATCTTATCTCCCTCGCCCACCATTTACTAAAAAAGATCAGATATATATTTAATCTTACCAAAAAGTAGAATACACGTACAATGCCAGTGCAGAAGTGTAGCCCATTGCTCTTGTCAGTACATTTTGTCCTGTAACGCTTGTACTTCCAGTTATTGGTAGTTGATTATGTAGCATCAATCTGCATCTTATCTTCATTATCCTCTATCCCTTCCAGTATTATCATATCTATAATTACTCTCTACAAAATGTAGAGTACAGGCAATGCTTATGAAGAAAATTCTGTGCTGAAATTCTTGAGTTATCCTTCCCTTGACATCAAGAAGGGCATTATAAAGCCAGTGTTAACTGTTAATGTAAGTAGGTCCTTCTAAAGCCTTTATCCTCAACTGTTGTTTAATTTGCTCATACTCCCTATCGTTTACTGCTGTTTAGTTTGTTGTTTCTATCAAAATGCATGTTCGCAAGAACCGTAAGTTCTAAGTTTTACTTGTAAAACCAAATTCCTTATTCATACCATGCACATTACTCAATACTCCCTATATGTATGCATGTTTCTGTGGATCTATAATCCAGTGTGTGGTGAAGCAGCCCACGTTTGCACCTTGTCATCTCCTATTTTATCTTACTGATGTGACTGATGATATGAACAACATGCCATGCACATTAACCAAAATAGATACAATCATTTTCTTTGCCCTTCATCTATGCTTGTTATGTTGACATGGTAATCTAGTAGTGTGGTGAAGCTCCCCGCATTATGAACAATGCGAAATTATGCTATTGATATTTTGAACTTACTCTTTATTTTCTAATTTGAAATTGGATGGAATTGACAGCACAGTTATCATCTTTGTTTATACACGTGCAAAACCTGTCATCTCTATGCTTTGTTTTAGGGTGATATGCCTGATGGCATGCACAAGTCTGCTGAAGGTTGTGAGACAAACCCAACATATATTGCAGCAAAGAAGGCAAAACATCTTGAAGATAGCGAGACAACCCCAAAGTCTTGTCTTGATGCAGTGTTCAAGTTACTTGAGACTAGCAGTCAGACAAGCTCACTGAATTCGTTATCTGAATCAGTTCGACTTCTTCAGTCCCAAGTTCTAGCAGAAAGGCATTCTGCAAATCAACTTCGACTTGCTGAGTAGCTTGCGTAGCAGTTCCCGTGCAAGGCTAACCTTTCTTGAACTGTCTTGGAAGTGGTCTCGGTTCAGTATTATTTTGTTACGCTGCAATGGCGCCCAGTTTTTGTAATCTGCTTCTTCGTTGCGCTTTATGATCACTAGTGGTGAACTTCGATGCCCAGTGGATGTAATATACCATAAATCCTTTATCGTATAGTGTAGGTTTATTCTTAGTTACTATGCCGTAATTTCTTTATTGTATTGAGTAGGTTTGTTCTTAATTCCTACTAGTTACTGCCATCATTCGCTATCTAAAAAAATCTGATGTAGTCAACCGGGCCGAAACATTCGCCTCTAACGGGCCTGGTTTTTAGCGGGCCACAATTGGGCCGGCCTGCATCTTTCTTGGGCCATCACACTTTGTGCCAGGCCCACAACTTACACCGGCCTATATTTTAGTTGGGCCTTTTGTGGACCCAGCGCTTAGTTTGGCCCAGGTAGCGTTGGGCCACTAACAGGCTGAATATTGTACTCGCCTGTTACGGCCCAGATGAAACCATGGGCATTTAGCAGGCCGAAATGCATGTCCGGCCTCAATTTTCACTAGTCATCGACGGGCCTTCACCAGGCTGAAATGTTGACTGGGCCTTTTTGGGCCCAGTTATATCACGGGCCATTACCAGGCTGAAACATATCTCGGGCATTAGTTGTCCCACTGATATGATGGGCCTTTAAGAGGCTGAAAGCTTAGTACAGGCATCAACGGGCCGAATTATACGACAGGCCTTTAACAGGCCCAAACTCACGTTGGGCTTAACTGTTGCCACCTTTATCACGGGTCGTTAGTGGGCCCGATGTCCCTTCAGACCATATATGGCCCATGGGCAGCACGTGTCGTTCCCAGGCCGAAAGTAACACCCGGCTGAAATGGGCCCATGTCTACATCGGGCCTCTAATAGGCCGAAAGTCACTGGGCTGTAATTGAGCCCAAATATACGGCAAACAATTAACGGGCCAGATCTGGCATCGGGCCGTAAATGGGCCTTTATTAAATAGGCCGTTATTGGGCTGGCCCACTAGTACCTAAGTAAGTACTACGGGCCTTTGACTGGGCCGGCCTTTTTAACCTATATGGGCCTCTGTTGGGCCCCGCCACGTGTCGACGTATCATAGGCATGTCTCCTCCAATGGACGGGCGATATCTGGCCCACTAATGAGCTGACAGGTGTTCCCTCCGGCCAATTAGAATTTTACACGTGGAAATTTCCCATTGGTCCCGGCTGTTAACGGGTTATCGGATCCAAAACCGAACCCAATAGCTTAACGGCGTTCCGTTACGGTGGATGCCACGTGTCGGTCACCCTTGACGAAAGCACTTCTATGATGCGCGATTTATCGTCATGGAAGTGGTCACTTCCGTGATGATAATTTTGGTAATGTCATGGAACACTTCTACGACAGCACATGTATGACTATCTTGATTCTGACATAAAATCGTCATGGATGTACATGCATGAAAAAAAAACGCGACCTACTGTGACAAACACGTATCATCACGGAAGTGTATTTTTTTTTGTAGTGATCTTGGGCAAGCATGCATGCATACATATATATATATATATATATATACATGGAAACTAGCAGGAAACTGTACATGCTAAAAACTATCTGGCTGCGCGCGGGATCTACGCCTGGCTCTGTACATAAGGTTACATACCTTGCCAGCAAAGCTAGTACAAAAGGGGGTTTCCGGAGCTCCCAGCAACCGCTCCCTATGGGTAGAACTTGTGCAGATGTTCGATATTCCAGGAATTGCTCACTGGAATGCCATCTTCGGTCTCCAGGCGGACTGCACCGGGCCTGGTGACTCGTATTACAAGATAGGGGCCTTCCCACCTTGGCGTCAACTTGTTTGAATTCTTGGCGGACTAAACGCGTCGAATAACAAGGTCGCCTTTGTCAAGGCTTCGGGCGTGAACCTTCCGGCTATGATAGCAACGCAAGGCTTGCTCGAAGCGAACGGCTCGCACAGCAGCTCGACGATGATCTTCCTCAAGGAGCGTCGCATCATCTTGGTGCAACTGCTCTTGCTCAAGCTCATCATAAGCAAGCACTCGAGGTGACCCATATATGAGTTCAATGGGGAGAACTGCTTCTACCCCGTAGACCAGGGCAAAGGGTGTTTGGCCAGCGGCTCGATTTGGTGTCGTTCTGATCGACCAAAGAACTGTTGGCAATTCATCAATCCAGCGCCTTCCACATTTGCACAGTCTGTCGAAAGTCCTCATTTTGAGACCCCGCAACACTTCAGCATTTGCCCTTTCTGCTTGGCCGTTAATCCTTGGATGAGCGATAGAAGCAAAGCAAACTTTGCTGCCAAGGTCTTGGATATACTGCATGAAGGTGCGGCTCGTGAACTGTGTGCCGTTGTTGGTGATGACTCTGTTCGGCACAGAGAAACGGCAAACGAGTCCCTTGAAGAACTTGATGGCCGACTGCGTTGTCACCTTTCTCACTGGCTCCACTTCCGGCCACTTTGTGAACTTGTCAATCGCGACGTACAAGTACTCAAAGCCCCCGACAGCATGGGGAAAGGGGTCCAGTATGTTGAGCCCCAGACCAAAAATGGCCAGGAAAGAGGGATTGTTTGAAGGGCTTGGGCTGGTTGATGAAGCTTCTTCGAATGAAACTGGCACGCTTCACACTGGGTCACTAGTGTCGTTGCATCCTGGAGGGCAGTGGGCCAGAAGAAACCTTGCTGGAATGCCTGCAAGGGCCCTTGACCCTATGTGGGAGCCACATATACCTCCGTGTATCTCTACCAATAGCTCCAGTCCATCCTCCTGAGGAATACACTTTAATTTCACACCGTTCGGCCTCCTTCTGTAAAGGAGACACTACTAGGGAAAACCCTAGTAGTAGCACGGGTTTAGTGCCCACTAGTAACGCGGGTAACCGCGCTACTAATAAGGCGCTACAGCTATTACTTAGCAGTAGCGCGCACGACATGTGCTACTGCTAAGACTCATAGCCGTAGCGTTTGTTCTATAACGCGATGCTGCTAATCTAGCTAGTAGCAGCGTGTTTCCTGTCCATCACTACTAGTATTCTTTTTTTTAGTGTATTTATACGCCGTTATACAAATTTTGGTACAATACCAATTATGAGGTTTATATCATTATGTCCATAACAATGTGTCAAATAAATGTGGATTAGGTTTAAGTGGAGGCAATATGTGGTGCATGTCAAAAGTATACTACTAATCCAAACTTGATCTAGTTTGGACTAGTAGTACTTTCGATGTGCACCACATGTTGCCTCCACTTGAATCTAATCCGCCAGCACAAGCTATGTAATCATCATCATAGTCATTACCACCAATAGTAGTTATTTAATCATCATAGTCATAGTGTAGCACATCATCATCTTCAAACTCATTCTAGCTAGCTAATCACCACCAACACTAGCTGCGGTAGCTATCTAATCACCACCAACACTTGCTAATAATAATCATCGTAGTCATTACCACCAACACTAGCTATGTAATCATCATAGTCATAGTGTAGCACATCATCATCTTCAAACTCATTTCTAGCTAGCTAATCAATCACTCCTGCTGCTCTCTCTCAGGTAAAATAACATAAAACATGTGTAGCTCTCCTGCTTCATCAAGTTGGAGCATGCAGATAAACCTGTCTCCTAATCGTGGGCTGCGCTTCTGATTGCTGCCCCCTAGTAATTCTCTGCGATCGTTCACAATTTTGCTCCAGTCTTTCACTATTAAGCATTCCTCGCTATTAGAAATCCTGTATGCACTAAAGTGCATTGTAGGATATCTTGGCCTTAAGTTAACAATTCTCATGCGACCTTTAGTCTCCATCCAATGATGCACAACATTCATCGGGAGTCCCTGTTGAAGAACATCGTATAGTAACATACTTAGCAATGAAGCTTAGCTTAAAAATTAATGTATGCAAAAGATGCACTGAGGAAAAATAGTAAAAATCTTACCATCTTTCCTAAATAGATGTGACCGTAGTTAAGTACGGACAATATTGGTCGCACGTTTTGAGTACTAAGATTTTCAAGTCCAAAAAAATAATTTGTCTTGACAGTATGAAGATCCTCAAGCCATGAAACATAATGACTTATCTCCTCGCAGTTTAGTTCAGCCCCGGGACAGTAGTAGGCCCTGTCTACCAAGCGCCGGACATGTTTGCTTGATTGGAAATAAGCTGTCAATAGAAATTAGTTGTCAACTATTTTTGAATAAACAATATCAAAGACATAAATATGGTTGAGAAACTCACATAATGGTATAACTGGAGGCGTCTGCACATTGACCCAGATGTCGATATTACCTTCAATATCATCTTCCGGACGAATATCAAAGGTGATAACCATATCAGGCTCAAATGCATAAGTCCTGCATAGTGCTTGCCAAGTTTTGCATCCAAAATAGGTGTAGGTGTCTGCGTTGTATAATTTTGCGTGGAAAATACAACCATGCTCGGTCTTCAAGTAAACTCTCTTTACCACCATAGTAGTTTTCATAGGACTGAAACCTATCTTATCCAAGACAAAAACTCTTGCATGGCAGGGGATACGCTAGTAGAATAGTAAAAAAATATAAGTTGAAGCAAATGAAGCATATGTCATGCTTAATTACGAAAAAAGACTTGTCGTTGTGACTTACTGTATCCACTTCAAAGTTCTCGTCCAGCTTGATGCTGAAGCGCCTATCATCATCTAGGATGATTCTGTCGCACAGGTCGCGCTCGTCTTCGCAGTATTTGCAAATACCGAAAACCTTTTCATCGTCAGTCATTTCCTATGTTCATAGTTGAAACATTAATTGAAAATCGATCGAAGACAACTACCAGGATACTCAACACACAAATCTGGGGCACTCGATATTTCCTACATATTCTGGCACAAGTCATGCAAAAATTCACGGAAAAATCCGGCATGACCTTTGCTAAAATAGGACATATCGAGTGCCTGAAATTTGCCGGAACGGAAATGAATCTACCTCCGGCAAAACATAGGCCACTCGGAGGTGTAACCTACAAACATGACCGGTCACTTGGGCAAGCACATATCCTATTTGAGCAACACAAGATATACATTTCAAAATATCTTATAGGACTCATATTGACATGAGCATTCAATAAGCAAAACCAAATCATAAAATAAGCATGCATTCAATAAGCAAAAGTAAATCATCTCTTGCGTCCGTACATCATCAAATATTATCACTAATACATCCCGAATAGTATCATACATATAACATCACTAATACAACTAAAACCCTAGCGAACGACGAGTATCGGCGCGGGCGGTGGACACCCAAAGAGAAGGAACCATCATAGGATCATAGCTCCAGTGAAATCCCTGGAGAACCTGCCAGGTATTGGAGAACCAGTGCTCCAGTGCAAACAAGTAGCGATGGATGTGTGCGTCCTCCTCGCTGACACGGTGGTGTACCACCTCCGCGGGGTCCTCAAGCCTCTCGACCGTCACTGGCCCACGCGACCACCACCAAAGAAGGTTCGGGTCAACGACGGGCTGACTCCTCACCAAGCTGCGCCCCCTAGTAGGTAGCGCCTCCCAGTACCAGCCCAGCAGAGCCCAGTCCCGGACATGGCCCATCTGGTCAAGCAGGCATCCTCCACTGAGTCGACGACGAGGATGCGGGATAGGCATCATCGACGTCGATGCGGGAAGAATTGCTTTAACTAAAAAAATAACAACAAATGTGACATCTTCAACTAGTTCTATTAATTCAACTAGTTCTTACTAAAATTAAACTTAATATAAATTAAAAGAAACTAGTACCTAATTAGTACCTAGTTCTTACTAACCCAGCAAGGAGGTTGCCGGGTGCGACGCCTGCCGGGCCTTGGCGGCTGCCGGCAAGTCAGAGGGCTCCGACGAGCAGTACTGCAAGATTCACCGTACCAAGGGCCATGACCTCCAGAATTGCTGCCAAGTGGAGCTGCTGATGGAGAAGCAAAGGGCTGAGTACGAGAGACAGGACAATGAGAAGGGCCAAGGTGGCGCTGAAGGGTCCGGCAAGAAGCGTGGTGGCCAAGGAGGGCGCAGCAACAAGGAAAAGCAGCAAGAGAGGCCTGCCCGAGGCCGCGACAAGAAAGAGGAGGATGACGATCATGATGATGACGATGAATCCACCGAGCATGAGTTCCAGAAGGCAACAAAAGTCATTTGTGTTGACGGAGGTGCTTCGCTGCATTCTTCCCACCGCCAACTGAAATAGTGGGCGCGTGAGATTAATGCAACGGAGCCAATGGTCGATGCCCAGAAGCCGTTGAGGTGGTCCCACACGCCTAGCATTTTCGACGCCGAGGATCGCCCTGATCGCACCACTGCGGTCGGGTGTTTGCCGTTGTTGGTATCCCCAACAATTCACAACCTCAAGGTGACAAATATGTTAGTTGATGGTGGGGCCGGCCTTAACTTGATCTCACCCAACGTGGTCAAGAGGCTGCAGATCCCTGATGAGGACCTCGAAGAGACGGGCACGTTCCAAGGGATCAATCCGGGGAGGAGTCAGCCCAAGGGAAAGGTCACGCTACCAGTTACATTTGGTGGCGACCTCAACTACAGGACAGAGAGGATCGTTTTCAATGTCGTTGAGATCCCGTTGCCGTACAACGGGATTCTTGGCTGCCCCGCGCTGGCCAAGTTCATGGCGGCGTCACACTACACCTACAACAAGTTGAAGATGCTTGGCCCAACGAGCATCATCACCGTCGGCTGCGATAGGAAGGACGCACTCATCTGCCACCAGGAAGAGGACCAGTAAGGCTTCGGCCGCCGACAAGACTCCTGGCTTCGGCAAGGTCTCCTGTACCTTCTCCGGCAAACACACATCCTTGGAGTGTTGTGTTTCCGCCGGAGACGTACCAGAGAGCTCTGCCGGTAAGAGCAAAAAGTCCAAGGCGGCCCCACTGGAAATCAAGAAGGTGTTCGTGATGGAGGATGGCACGGGCGGAGCCTTCATCATAAGCTCCACCCTTGACAGTAAATAGGAACGTGCGCTCGTCGCCTTCCTGCGGGCTAATGTCGACGTGTTTGCATGGCAAACATCCGACATCCCAGGTGTTCCCGGGGAGGTGATTGAGCACCATCTTGCTGTCTGCCCTCATGCACGGTCCGTCAAGTAGAAGGTCAGAAAGCAAGCTTTGGAGCGACAAGAGTTTGTCGTCGAGGAGATCAGGAAGTTGGAGGCAGCAGGTTTGGTCAAGGGATTTCTCCACCCGACGTGGTTGGCCAATCCGGTCATAGTACGTAAGGCAAATGGGAAGTGGAGCCTATGTATCGACTATACTGATATCAATAAAGCCTGTCCTAAGGATCCTTTCCCATTGCCACGTATCGATCAGATAGTGGACTCCATTGCTGGGTGCGACCTGCTATCGTTCCTTGATGCTTATTCAGGGTATCATCATATCTTCATGACGAAGGAAGATGAAGAGAAAACCGCGTTCATCACCCCATGTGGTATGTACTGTTTTGTAAGGATGCTTTCGGGTTGAAGAGCGCTGGTTCAATGTTCGCTCAAGCAGTCCAAATTGGTTTTGAGCCCCAGCTCCATAGAAATATGGAAGCTTACATGGACGACATAGTGGTCAAAACCAAAGATAAGGCTACGCTCGTGCAGGACCTGGAAGAAACTTTTGCAAACATGCGCAGGATCAACCCCAAGCTCAACCCGGGGAAATGCGTGTTCGGCGTTCCTTCCGGCAAGCTTCTTGGTTTCTTTGTGTCTCAACATGGGATCGAAGCCAATCCCGACAAGATCAAAGCAATCGAGCAAATTGAGGAGCCAAGACGGGTCAAAGATTTCTGGAGGCTTGCCGGCTGTGTCGCCGCCCTGAGTAGGTTCATCTCTAAGTTTGCTAAGCATGCCCTCCCCTTTTTCAAGATTCTGAAAAGGCAGGTCCAATGAGATGGACCCCGGAGGCACAGGCAGCACTGCAAGATTTAAATAGATACCTCTCCTCTACGCCAATACTGGTCGCACCCAAGCCACAAGAGCCATTGTTGTTGTACCTAGCAGCGACGAATCAAGTGGTCAGTGTCGCACTAGTGGCACAGAGAGAAGTCGAGGAAGAGGCGACAACAGCGGCGAGGCCCTTAGAAGAAAAGCTGGACCCAGTGGGCTCCGATCCCGGCAAGGGAGGGCCCCGGCAAGACAGCACCTGTGCAGGCGAGCAAGGTAGAACAGAAGAGGAAGGTGGTGCAGCATCCAGTCTACTTTGTCAGCTCCCTTTAGCAGGGGGCTAGGTCAAGATACTTCGGGGTGCAGAAGTTGCTTTTCGGCCTCCTTATGGCCTCGAGAAAGCTGGGTCATTACTTTCAAGCACATGAGGTCACCGTCGTCACTCGCCTCCCGTTGCAACGGATTTTGCACAATCCAGACGCGACAGGGAGGATTGTGGAGTGGGCAGTGGAGCTGTCAAGCTTTGGGCTCAGGTTTGAAAGTACCTCGACGATCAAGAGCAGAGCCTTGGCAGAACTCATAGCAGAATGGACATCCACGCCCGACGAAGAAGTTCAAGAAACCACCCTTCCCGGCAAAGAGGCAAGTAGCCATTGGATTATGTACTTCGATGGAGCCTTCTCGTTACAAGGTGCAGGTGCCGGCGTGTTGCTTGTCGCGCCCACCAGAGAGCGCCTCAAGTACGTGATCCAGATGCACTTCCCCCGGGAGAGGTCGACAAACAACACCACAGAATACGAGGGGCTGCTCGCTGGTCTTAGGATCGCGGCAGACCTCGGGATTAGGAGGCTTATTATCAGAGGAGACTCCCAACTTGTCGTCAGGCAAGTTAACAAGGATTATAAAAGCCCCCTGATGGAGGCTTACGTGGATGAAGTGAGAAAGTTGGAAGAGCGCTTTGACGGTCTACAAGCAGAGCATGTTCCTCGAGCAGAGAACAGCATTGCCGATGACCTGTCGAAGCGCGCTGCCCTCAAGCTGCCTGTGGAACCAAATACCTTTGTGCTTCAATTGACTTAGCCATTTGTCGAGCCGTCAGCAGAACAGAACAAGCGAAGGAAAGCGGGGCCCGGCAAGTACTTTCCCGCAGAGCTCCCAGGAGCCGTCGGCAAGGAAGTTGCCGGGTACCCCAAGCTTGCCGAGGAGCAGCAGCTTCCGACGGGGCCCCAGGCCCTTTCCGTCGAGGCGGCTACCCTCGAAGCGGAAGACATGCCTTTAGTCCTCGTCGTCGAGCCCCAGGCTCTGGCATGGGCACAACATGCAGTCTGTTTCCTCCAAACGGGAGAGCTCCTGGAAGAGCAGGAAGAAGCAGAAAAAGTAGCCCGTCGGTCCAGCATGTACCAGTTCAATGATGATGCCCTTTATAGAAGAAGGCCGAACGGCGTGAAATTGAAGTGTATTCCTCGGGAGGACGGGCTGGAGTTGTTGGCAGAGATACACGGAGGTAAATGTGGCTCCCACATAGGGTCAAGAGCCCTTGCCGACAAAGCATTCCGGCAAGGTTTCTTCTGGCCCACTGCCCTACAGGATGCAACAGCGCTAGTAACCAAGTGTGAAGCATGCCAGATTCATTCGAAGAAGCTTCATCAACCAGCTCAAGTCCTTCAAACCATCCCTCTCTCCTGGCCTTTTACAGTCTGGGGGCTCGACATACTGGGCCCCTTCCCCGCGCTGTTGGGGGCTTTGAGTACTTGTACGTCGCGATTGACAAGTTCACAAAGTGGCCGGAAGTGGAGCCAGTGAGGAAGGTGATAACACAATCAGCCGTCAAGTTCCTTAAGGGACTCGTCTGCCGTTTTGGTGTGCCAAACAGAGTCATCACCGACAATGGCACACAGTTCACAAGCCGCACCTTCATGCAGTATATCTAGGACCTTGGCAGCAAGGTATGTTTTGCTTCTGTTCCTCATCCAAGGAGCAATGGCCAAGCAGAAAGGGCAAATGCTGAAGTGTTGTGAGGCCTCAAAACAAGGACTTTTCACAAGCTGCGCAAGTGTGGAAGGCGCTGGATTGATGAGTTACCAACGGTTCTTTGGTCAATCAGGACGACACCAAATCGAGCCACTGGCCAGACACCCTTTGCCCTGGTCTACGGGGCAGAAGCAGTTCTCCCCACTGAACTCATATACGGGTCACCTCGAGTGCTCTCTTATGATGAGCTTGAGCAAGAGCAGTTGCGCCAATATGATGCGACGCTCCTTGAGGAAGATCGTCTTCGAGCTGCTGTGTGAGCCGCTCGCTACCAGCAAGCCTTGCACCGCTACCATAGCCGCAAGGTTCACGCCCGAAGCCTTGAGGAAGGCGACCTTGTTCTTCGGCGCGTTCAGTCCGCCAAGAATTCCAACAAGTTGACGCCAAAGTGGGAAGGCCCCTATCTGGTAATACGAGTCACAAGGCCCAGCGCAGTCCGCCTGGAGACCGAAGATGGCATTCCAGTGAGCAACTCCTGGAACATCGAACATCTTCGCAAGTTTTACCCATAGGGAACGGTTGCCGGGAGCTCCGGCAACTCCCTTTTTGTACTAGCCTTGCCGACAAGGCATATAACCCTATGTACAGAGCCAGGCGTAGACCTTGCATGCGGCGAGATAGCTTTTAGCTTGTACAGTTTCCTGCTAGTTTCCATGTTCATATATATGTATGCATGCGTACTTGTCCAAGATATTGTGCTACCTTAGATTTTAACATGTGTTGGGAAACCGCCAAGATTCCATACCCCTGTCCTCTCTTCCCTCCGACCGCAGTGACAACACCCCGGCAAGAGACTAAGAAGACTGCTTGGCACGGCATCTCCATCGACAACTTAATGAGATAAAGTTCCTCCCCTGCCCATTCATGTTCGTAATTTGTGACTTGCGCATTAGAAAACCTCACCACTCTATCTAGACCTGGATGCTCCAATCCCCGACTCGAACGCTGCTTCGGTTGGGGTAATTGTAGTAACCATGGGCAAAAGAAGAGTTTAGCAGGGGGCTGGACCCTGCGCCTGTAACCCGGTAGATGTGATTCTCCGGCAGGCACAGGAGCGCCGGCAAGGTAGCTTGCCGGGGAGACTCATTTATTTCTCATTAAAGGGGCATTTTTTCCCCTACACGAGCGTACATGTGCATGAGTTCCCGGCAAAAGCTCATTTTTTCATTGATATGCTGATGCAAGTACAGATATTACAGAACATAAACATGGGCTCGGTAGAGTACATTTCCTAGAAAGTTAAGATTTGGAAAGTGCCCACAAATTGAGAAAAAGATAAGTATCCCGTAATCCTCGTTCTTGCCTCATTCCTCTCCAGGCACGGCGGACCGCACAAGGTGACGGGCATGGGGAACTGAGCGACGGAGAGCTTGACGAGGAAGCCCGCCAACCACCGTCGCCAGAGGCAGCAGGACGAGGCCCCCGACAAGGTGTGTTGCCGAGGGAGAGAGCGGGCCAGACGATGGCGCGACCACTGGCAGTCAGCCAGACTCAGAGTCATCGTACTCCCGCCCGCCGCTGTCGTCGTGGCTGGCGCTGTCCTCCTCGCCACTGTCGCTCGAGGAGGAGCTTTCGTCATCAGTGGAGCTCTCCACGCAGCACCCTAGGCGAATTCTGGAGTTCCCGAAGACCTTGACGGAGAGCAGGCCGCTCTCCATTAACTTAAAATAGAGAATGTGCCCCCTCCGTCAAGCTGTGGGCACGTGCGAAGGTCTTCCACCCCTGACGAAGATACATAATGTGAGGGCAAGGAAAGTCGACGTCAGCCCACATGTTGCCGTTCCCGCAGTCCCTCATGTGAAGCCTCAAGGCCCGCGGGGCCTCCTCCTCCATCACCCGAGCGAACGGAGTCGGAAGCCGGAGGCGACCGCACACAGGCTTATGCAGCCTAATGAAGAACTCATAGGGTTGGTCCCCGATGTGGCTGCCCGTCGGAGGAGGGGCCGATGGCGGGAGTGCAGCGGGTACGCCGCCCCGTCCGCCTCCTCCCCGAGCACCGCGACAACCTCGTCCCCGTCCCCTTCCTCTCCCCCTTGCAGCGGGCTCCGCCGCCGGAGGCTCCGAGGAAGGAGGGACGCGTTGTCGAGTAGAAGCCCTCGTCACCGCCGTCGAGGCGCTAGAGCGCCCTTTCACCATGGAGGGCCGGAAGAAGATGGCGAGCAAGAGGGGGAAAGGACGACGAGCGTGGAGAAGCACCGTCCCTCTCCCCCATTTATAGAAGAGCGAGGCCGGGGCCTGGCCACCCAGCCCAAGGGGCGGCCGCCCCGCACGACCAATGCGGCCTCTTGAAGCGTGGGGGATCGGAACTGGCCCGCTCCCCCAATCCCCGAGCACCTGATTTTCTGCCTCGGCATTAATGCCCACATCCTCCGCGCCCGCCGCCTGCCCTTCCCAACGCATGGAGGATACGTGGAAAGCAGAAGGGAGCATGAGGACGGGTGGGACAACCATTTGCCACCTCTTGATCGTGGGGAGCAACGCCTTGCAGGCCGCGACCCGAGTCCACTTAGTAAATGTGTAGCGCCCCTGCAGATTCCTTCCTTTTTGATAAGGGAAGCACGGGCCGCATCTTTGCTATCGACTACGAGATGACGTGAGCATGCTGAGGCCATCCCACGCACGACTCCCACGTCATGCACTCGATGCGAGTTGTGGGGAAACACAACTGACAAAGAGAACATGGCAGATTCGCCTCTGCCACGCCCGCCCGTGCACTGCTTTGGGCCTGGCCCAACTATGCCTTGCGCTCATGTGTGGCCCAGGCCCGGGGGATCCTATCGGTGTACAAAAGTATGGGTGCTTTTGTACCCCTTAATTGTGTGCGGACGGTCGCAGCCACCCCTACAGCAGGGCATGGCGAGGCAGAGGAAGACAGCAGGAGGCAAGACAAGAACAAAGAACATCAAGGCAAATGCTCGGAGTAGCAAGCAGCAAGAGGAAAACAGGGTCACGTCCGGCAACAAGCCTTGCCGAGGCGACCTGCGAGGCCCCCGGCAAGCCCCTTGCCGGGGAAACTTGCAAAGGGACCGGCAGGGCCACCACCCTTGGGCTTGAGAGCTCCGACACCATCGACAATGATAAAGACCAAGATTTGAGGAGCACATGCCTGGTAGCATGCGGCTTCTCACGAAGATCGACGTCCCACGAGTCCACGTGGGATCAAATGATGAAGATCCCCGGCAAGACCCTTGCCGGGGGTGACTCCAAGGCCCCTGGCAAGCCTTGCCGGGGATGATCGCTGGGCCGCGGCCGGGCCCGTGCTCGGCTGGGTTCCGCCACTTCACCACCACTCCAACGCGACGATAAGCATGCCAGCTAAGCAGGCGCCTCCGTGGTGGCATGCAGATCTTCGTGGAAGCCTACCACTTTGCCAACACAGCAGCTGGTTGGCCAGCATGGCGCTGCATGCCTCATCGGCCCAGACACGTGGCAAAGCGAGGGGAAGCGGCGAAGGACGGGATGGCCTATGTTGTCGTCCCCAATAAAGTGAGAGGACATGTGGGCATCGCATTAAATGCGCTTGTCCTACGTTGATCGAGCGATAAGCTCGTATCACTGTAGCTTGCCACCTCCTATGTGCCGCTGTGGAAACCCCTTTGTGTATAAAAGGAGGCCCGAGGCGCACAAAGAGAGGATTCGGACTTTTGGACAAAGCACGCATCGTAGCTAGTTCAAAAGCTCAAATACACACATATAACCAGATAAAGCAGGACTAGGGTATTACGCATCTTCGCGGCCTGAACCTGGATAAAAATCCTCTGTGTCCTAACGGCTCGACCTGCTCTTCGTGCAACTAACCCCCCGCCGAACGTAGAAGGGATCCTTGTGACCCCATAGGTGATCAGTTTCCCCGACAACGGGCCTGTTGTCGTGCACGAGCTTGTGCTCCCTTTCTGCGATAAGGACTTTGTTGACCAGAGTTTGGATGTCTGGGAAGTCAAACATACTGAGAGTGCATCTGAGGTGTTGGTTCAGTCCACCAAGGAATCTGTCGACCTTCCTTTCTTCTGTGGCTACATCATAGAGAGAATAGCAGGCCATATGGTTGAACCTGTGCATGTACTCACTTACTGATAGGCTTCCTTGAGTGAGGGCAAGGAATTCGTGCTGCTTGACCTTCATAGTCCCGGCTGGAATATGGTACTTGCGGAAATGATCCTTGAACTTAGTCCAAGTAATTTCTTCGTCCGCGGGCCACATAGCCTTAGCATTATCCCACCATATAGCGGCAGCTCCTTTGAGATAATGCGTAGAGAACGGAACCTTGTCAGCTTCTTTAGTGCGAGCAATCTCCAGCTTTTTCTCAATAGTCCTTAACCAATCATCAGCTTCCAAGGGATCGACAACTTGATTGAAACTAGGAGGCTTGGTTCTCTGAAAATCTGACAGCTTGGAGTGATGACCATTCTGATTTCCATTCTGTCCAACCATAGCTTGCACACTTTTCAACAGCTCGATCAGATCGTTGTTCCTTCTTTCTTCAAACATACACATAATTTGCTCAGTGGAGGGCAGATGTGGCGGTGGAGGCGGTGGTGGCTGGTACGGCTCGGGGGAATGTCCTGCCTGTCTTGCTGAATGACGAATAGGGACATCCTCACAAGCATGGTTACTGCTGCCTCCCCGCGTCATCCTATTATTTCTTTTCCCAATATAAAGAAACCGAGATGAGAAATATCCGAAAAATGGGAAGGAAAGCCAGTGACAAACCCAGAAGAAAGCAGCGAAAATAAATCAAGGCAAATAAAAAGGTTCCAACATAATTATACATAGACTCGTACATGCAAGATAAACAGCATGGCGGGTTCGACTACCCTCATACATGAAACTAAGCATCATCCCAAGTACGACTACATCCATACATCAACCTCATGATGACTGTGGTACTCTAACGGTCTAGTGCTCAGCTAGCTCTGCGGCGGGCTCCTCTCCTGAGCAGGACTCAGATCCTGAACTGATAGTGGATACCTCTGGGTTAAATGTGACATGGCGGCGCTGCCTCGAGGACTCTCCCTCAGGGGCAGGGTCGGGACGGGATCTAAGCATAGGGGCTGCAGGAGTAGCGACAAGGGAAGCCCACGCAGCAGGGGCGATGCGAGGGGTCACGGTCAAAGGGTTGGTGGTACCCTGAGTGGTCACCGAAGTAACCGGAGTAACAGAGGCTGGAGGAACAAATGGAGTGAAACCGACCGTGGGTAGAGGGTTCCTATTACGAGTGGCGGCAAGTGCTATCCGGGCTCGCGTCAGCTCTCAGGCTAACTCATAGATCAAGAGATAACTGGCAGTGATGTAGCGAGAAAGGTGGCTAGCAGGACGGTCGCACACTGGATCAATAAAAGGGAAGCGGATACGCCCGTTCTCGTGCAGAGACGGGTAGAAATAGAAGCCTGGGTGGCTCTGCATGCGAACCTCGTTGTAGCGCAAGTCTACAAGGGCCTAGATTGCAGCAAACTGGATAGCCTGGGACGACGTGGAAGTGAAACCACACTTAGAGGAACGCATGTAAGTGCTGGAAGGAGAACTGTGGTGTAGAGTGACCTCTGCGTAGTACTCGTACAGCGAACCGGCCAAATGCTCCCGATACACCTGATACACTAGATCAGTACCCTCTGGATAGAGTCGTCGGCACACGTTCTGAAGCAGGTGCGGCGATGTGTACGGGGCTGGCTCGGACTGGTACATGATCGGAACTGGAGCCATCTACACTCACAATCATCAGCAGGTTAGTAATAACAACAAATAAAATGCATGCAATGCAACAATAAATTTCTATTACTACCGTCACTCAAACTAAGCTAACTACCGTTCATCTAGCGCATTGACGGTCTAGCGTGTCCTACAGTCAGCGCGGCTCTGATGCCAAGCGTTGTGGCACCCCGGCTCGGAGCAACCGGTTTACCTTGCATTGCCAGCCCAGAGATCAAGTCTTCTGGCAACACACAACAACTTGGTACAGAAAACAACCGCTTTATTGATACAAGCAGAACATAAGTTTGATATTACATCAAGTAGAGAGGCCAAGCGGCACACACGGTGCAGCTGAAAAGTATGTACGTTCTTTAATGAACATGACGGAGCCTCGATCACGATAACTACGCGGCAGCGGAACGACAACGAAGTGGAACTCCATAGCACAGGGACACCGATATGGACACGATCTAGACGCGGGAAGCTCTCCGATCCGATACGATTTGCCTGAAATCTGGCATGACACGCCAGGTCAGTACATTGAATGTACTTGCAAGCTCACAACAAACATAAGCATAATGGAAAACAATATCATGACAATTAATCAGGTTATAGCAATGCAACATTGTGGCACCCCGGCTCAGAGCGACCGGTTTACCCTGCATTGCCAGCCCAGAGACCTTGTCTTCTGGCAACACACAACAACTTGGTATAGAAAAACAACCACTTTATTCATGCTAGCGGAGCATAGTTCATATTACAACAGGTAGCAAGGCCAAGCGGCACACACGGTGCGGCTGAACAATATGTACATTATTTAGTGAACATAAAGGGGGCCTCAATCATGACAACTACGCGGCAGCGGAAGAACATCGCAGCGAAACTCCATAGCACAAGGACACCGATGTGGACACGGTCTAGACTCGGACAGCACTCCTTTCCAACGGAACTTTCCTGAAATCTGGCATGACACGCCAGGTCAGTACATGGAATGTACTTGCAAGCTCACAATGGACATAAACATAATGACAAGCAATATCATGATATTTAACCAGTTATTATTAATGCAACAATATATCCAACATGCTGTGACTGTGCTCAAGTAATACTCATCCATTGGACTGGCTTACAGGACGTGATCACTTTCTGACCACAAACATGAAGATCTCAGAGACAAACTCGTGATCCTTACGGCGATCACAACCCGACCAATAAATGGCCCGTGATCCTTACGGCGATCACAACCCGACCAATAAATGGCCTGTGATCCTTACGGGGATCACAACCCGACCAATAAATGGCCCGACACATGGCCTTTCTGCCATCACCTCCGTGCAAGCTTAGTGTGCAAATTTTATTAAGTGTTGACCCATGGTGTACCCTACTTTCGAGCGTGTCCGTAACCGTGGACTCGGCTATCGATAGATTAATACACTCTGCAGAGGTAGCGCACTGGACCCACACTACGGAACCCATGGCCTCGTACTCCCATTCGGGTGGACCAACGGCATTCCGACGAAACCACTTCATTGTCATGACACTCTCCCGGCCACTCCGACTCAATCCCCACTAGGATAGTCCTGGGTGGCCCCGTGTCTATCTCAAGACACCTCGACCACCGTCGTGGCCACGATCCACTCTGGGACCCGGTACCAAAACTTAACTTAACAACGGGCTCACAAGGTTATGCCTGCTTACCGGGCCAGGGTACAGCACGCCCATAACCTTCCCTAGATGGAGGCACCGACCAGAGGCACGACAATGAAACGCATTAAGGCCGTCCCATACCGGCAAATGTGGTTGCACTGGGAAAAACTCGTTTCGGCGGCACCATGACTCGGTCAACAACATATTCAAGTTGAGTTATTTATCAGGTTCAACTTAAAATGAAAGTAACCGGTGTCATAATGCCATGACATGCATCACTAAAATATGCACCACATATAAATGAAAGTATCTAAGTCAACTACGCTCCCATGGAGCCATCATCATCTCATGATACTTCTCTGGTTAAGATCCAACCTCACTTAAACCAGAATCATTCCTAGCAATCTCATCATTTTTCATCATGCAAGAATAATAATTAAACTAATTATTAATCTCCATACCCATATTATCTTATCATTACTCATAAATAAATTCTTGTTAGCCTATCAAGAACATTTACTTCAAACTTTCTATAAATCAGGCATATTTATCATGACAAGCATCTGACAGAATAAAACCATCATAATAATAATTTAAATTCATGAATAATTCATAGGATCAAGTAGAAAAATCACAAATATTGAAGTGGCACTATGAAAATGTTGTTGTGGCTTGCCTTAGTGCTAATGAGGTTCACAACTCTCCTGGTGATCCTCAAGACAAGCTTGCCCTTCTGAAAATAAATAAAACCACAAAAAGAAAACATCAAGAAACCTTCTGAAAATTACCAGAAAATCTAGACAGCAAGGAAAAATCCTATCTCTAGGGTGCTGTTAGATTTTTGGACAAAGAACACAGTGCAAAAAAAATCAATGCATTTGGACTTATAGATAAAAAGTTGTAGCTGTTTGAAGTTTCCTGGATTTAAATGAATTTGAATAAAAATAAAACAGACTGGGGGGTGACGTCGAAGGCGTAAAAGCCCAGGGCGCCACCACTCGTACCGCTTCGCGCGCGTACTGAGTGGCTGACTAGCAGGCCCCGCTAGTCAGGCGAGAAGGAGGGAGAGAGGGGAACAGAGAGTGACGGAGCTTTGCCGGAGCGCACGCCGGCGGCGAGGGCTCTTGGGCTCAAACGAGAGGGGGGTCGAAGGAGAAGAAGATTGCACACCTGCCCGTACCCGTAGCTTGGCTAGAGGTGACCGGACGGCGTCGGAAATGGCCTCTCCAGCGGAGGCAGAGGTCAGAGGTCGCCGGAGATGAAGACGACGGCGGCTCAGGGCGGCTCCAGGGGCTCCAGCGGGGCGGAAAGCCTTCATCGAGGAGTGGCGGAGGCCCTGGCAGGGTCGCCCTGGCCTGGGAGGCGTCGGAGCTGCGGGGACGATCCGAAGGGGATCGCCGGCGAGCTCGGGCTTCGGGATGGCAGCCCGCGGCCTGCCCAGCCGGGCTGCGGCTTCTACACGTTTGTGGAGGGTGTGGGAGTAGCTGCGGGTGCTCAAGGATGCCGGGGGTGGTGCCATTTATAGGCTAGCGGCGAGAGGGGTTTGGGCTCCGCCGGAGGATACCTGTCCACGGCGCACAGCGACGAACGGCGCCAGAGAGAGAGGGGGAAGACGACGGAGGTCACGCGGGAGCAGTAGGCGGGCGTGGACGAGCACAGGGGCGAGGGAGAAGGCGACGAGCACAGTGCACCGTGCACTGTGTCGTTGGCCGGACCGTGCCCGTGCCCGCTGCGGCGAGCTCCGGTGTCGGCGAGCGCCAGGGGAGTTAAGGGGGTGGAGACGAGGATGGTGGCGAGGTTTGGCATGCGCGGGCAGGCTGGGCAGCGAGCACGCGCTCAACAGAGCGCTAGGCGGCACGCAGAGCGCGCGTTTTGCATGCCAGCACGCTCGGACGAACGCAGTCACCGCGTGAACCGTGACATCAGGCCACCCTAAGCGCTAACTCGTTGTCTGGCGTGTAGTCCTTGGTAGTTTGAAGTGTTACCACTGTTGGGCTTGGATCCAGGTGCAGTAGAAATGGATTTGTACTGCTGTCAAGTTTCTGGACAGTAACTTTGGAGATTTACTGAGGTCAAACCACTGGGAGTTACGGGCTGGGTTGTTGAGGTTTGCTTACACTTACTAAGGTAAATAGGCACAAGAAAAACCAGCTACAATGGAGCTAGTAAAATGGTAGTTGTTGTAGAAACTACCATTTCTGTCCAGAAATGAATTTATTTTCTGTAGCCAAAATATTCCAAAGAGTGATGAAATATTTTTGCTCAGAAAGGTGCCCTAGGGTTCAAAGAATAATTGGGATTTTTCTCAGGATTTTTGGGGCAAGAAAAATTAGGGTTGCTTTGGAGCACAAGGGCTAGCTAGGGTTTTGGAGGGCAAAATGAATATTTTTCATTTAAGAAAAATATTCCAAGCAATATTTTGAGATGATCCAGAGGTGAAATGATGGTTTTGAGGAGGAGAGGGAGCACTTGGGTGAAAATCAAGGGTACCCAAGTGGTTAAGTCCAAATGAAGTGATTCAGAAATCCTAAATTCAAAACCAGCTCAACTGAAAACCAGTCAAAGAAAAGAGGGCAAAAACCAGGCTGTCACAAACCTACCCCACTTAGAATGAATCTCGTCCTCAAGATTTGTTTGCTTGGGAAAACCATTCTGGATAACATGCCCTTAGAAATTCTTCTGATTCCCATGTTGATTCTGACTCCGTGTGATGCTTCCATTGGACCTTGTAGAACTTCCGTGTTTTACTGCGAGTGACTCTTTCCATCTGATCCAAAATTTTCACCGGCCTCTCTTCATACGTTAAGTCCTTTGCCAGCTCTATTTCTGTCAATTCAGTCTTTTTCTCAGGCGGCGATATGCACCGTCGTAATTGTGAAACATGGAACACGTTGTGCACGTCTGACAATTCGGGGGGTAACTCCAACTGATATGCCACAGCACCCACTCTCATCATAACCGGAAATGGACCAATAAATCTGGGTGCCAGTTTTCCACGAGTCTGAAACCTCTTGATACCTTTCATAGGCGTGACTCGGAGATAGACATGTTCTCCGGGTTCAAAGCTGATCTGTCGGTGCTTCGCATCACAATAACTTTTCTGTCATGATTTTGCCAGCTGCAGTCTGTCTCTAATTTCCTTGACTTGCTTTTCGGCTTCCAGCATGAGATCCGTTCCGAAAATATGGCTATCTCCAGTTTGAGACCAATTTAACGGAGTGCGGCACTTACGGCCATACAAAGCTTCATATGGTTACATTTTTAAACTGGTCTGGAAGGTATTGTTATACGAGAATTCGGCGTACGGCAAGCAATCTTCCCATTTCGAGCCTTGGGCCAAAGCACAGGCTCGCAGCATATCTTCGAGTATTTGATTTACTCGTTCTGTCTGTCCATCCGTCTGTGGATGATAAGCGGTACTGTACTTCAATTCCGTCCCCAAGGCTTGATGGAGATGGGACCAAAAAGCGGAGGTAAAAAGTGAACCTCGGTCAGAAGTGATGGTTCAGGGAACTCCATGCACACTGACTATTCTGGATACATACAGTTGTGCAAGCTCATCCGCTCGATATGAGGTTCTGATCGGGAGGAAGTGGGCTACCTTGGTTAATGTATCCACTATGACCCAGATCGCATCATTGCCTCGTCGGGTCCTAGGTAGTCCTGTGATGAAATCCATACAGACATCATCACATTTCCATTGTGACAATGGCAGCGGTTGGAGAAGTCCGGCTGGCTTCTGATGCTCTGCCTTTACTTTGTTGCATATGTCGCAACAGGCCACGAAATAAGCAATGTCTTTCTTCATTCCATCCCACCATAATATTTGTCGAAGGTCTTCGTACATTTTTGTACCTCCAGGGTGAATGGAATATGAGGATTTGTGGGATTCTGACAGGATCTTCTGCTTCAAATCCACTTGATTAGGCAAACAAATCCTTCCCCTAAATCGGAGTGTACCGTACTGATCCTTCGAGAAATCGGAATGCTTGACATGTTTTTGCAGGTCAGCTGCGCCTTGCGGATTTCTTCCTCAAGAGTAGGGGTAACTTCCAGAATGTTGGCCAGGCCAGCCTCAACTATAACCAGGTTGAGCTGAGCAATCTCTTCTTTAAGCTCCGGAGGCAAAGATTCCAATAGGACATTTAAATTTACGGGCTTTCGACTGAGCGCATCGGCAACCATGTTGGCTTTACCCGGATGGTAATTTATTCCAAGGTCATAATCCTTGACCAACTCAAGCCATCTTCGTTGACGGAGATTTAAATCTGGCTGAGTAAATATATATTTGAGGCTTTTGTGATCGGTAAAAATTTGGCACCTTTTTCGATGAGGTAGTGTCTCCAAATTTTTAAAGCATGAACCACCGCGACCAATTCCAAGTCATGAGTGGGGTAATTCCCTTCGTGGGGTCGTAGCTGCCGTGAGGCGTAAGCTACCACCTTGCCATCTTGCATAAGTACGCATCCCAGTCCTTGCCTGGAAGCGTCACAATACACATCAAAGCTGCGGTAGATATCTGGAAGTGTTAATACTGGTGCAGTTGTCAGCCGTTTCTTTAACTCAGTGAAACTTTTCTCACAGTCCTCAGTCCATTCAAACTTCTTATCCTTTTTGAGCAGCTCTGTCATGGGTTTAGAAATCTTGGAAAACCCTTCAATGAAACGGCGGTAATATCTGGCTAATCCAAGAAAACTTCGGATCTGAGATACGGTTGCGGGTGGCAACCAATCGAGTACATCCTTCACTTTTCTTGGGTCCACGGCTATACCTTTGGCGGATAGCACATGTCCGAGGAATCCAACTTGCTTGAGCCAAAACTCGCATTTACTGAACTTGGCGTATAACTGGTGCTCACGGAGTCGTTGTAGCACTGCTCGGAGGTGTTCCTTATGCTCTTCTTCACTTCTTGAGTAAATGAGTATATCATCGATGAAGACGACCATGAACTTATCAAGGAAGTCCATGAATACTTTGTTCATCATGTGCATGAAGAAGGCGGCGTTGGTAAGGCCAAAAGAGATGACTGTATATTCATAGAGGCCGTAGCGAGTGGTGAACGCAGTCTTGGGAATATCCTCCTTTTTAATTTTGAGCTGATAATATCCAGTCCGTAAATCGATCTTGGAGAATACCTTGGCCCCACTAAGCTGGTCAAACAAATCATCAATTCTTGGCAGAGGGTATTTGTTTTTGATTGTGACATCATTCAGCTGAATGTAATCCACACACATGCGGAGGCTGCCATCTTTCTTGTTCACGAAGATAGCAAGTGATCCCCATGGTGAAGAGCTGGGACAGACATATCCTTTCTGAAGCATTTCATCAAGCTGTTTCTTTAGGTCCACCAATTCTGATGACGGCATTCGGTAATACTTCTTGTGTATTGGCATGGTTCCAGGCACAAGATCTATTGCAAACTCAAGCTCTCGATCAGGTGGCATGCCTGGCAGTTCTTCTGGAAATACATCCGGAAACTCGCTGACTACCGGAATTACTTCCAACTCAGCCATTGTGGTGAAAACCATTTCCTTGGAGGGTATGCTTCTACGAGCATAAAAAATTTTGTAGTCTGTCCCTCTCGGCCGGTCAAGTTGACTTCTCGGGTCGCACAATTTATGCACCCTTCATACTGAGTCAGCCAATTCATACCAAGATAACATCCAACTTATCAGAGTCAATAAGTATCAAAGAAGTTGGAAAACAAACTCCGTTGATATTGACTTCCAGATTGCGGCAGACTAGATTGCTTCTGATTAGGGATCCCGGGGTTTGTACCAGCATATTCTCGCCCAAAAGCGAACAAGGAAATTTGTTTTGGGCAACAAAACTCCGAGAAATAAAAGAGTGGGAAGCCCCAGAGTCAAATAAAATTACTGCAGGTATGTTATTAATAGGGAACATACCAATGACGACTTCGGGGTTCTCTTGGGCTTCATCGGCGGAGATGTGATGAACGTATCCCGTGATGTCGTGCTGATTTGGACATGCCTCCATATAATGGACTTGTGGCTTGTATGTAGCATCTGTCCGGTTGTTCTTGGGACACTGTTTGGCATAATGTCCAGTTTTCCCACAACTGTAACAAGAATTGTTGCGCAGACGATTTTCTAGAATTGGGTTGAGCACGTCATTCTTGACTTGGGTGGTGGTCTTGTTAACATTTTGTTGCCAATTGGGCTTGTATGCTACCAGAGTTGGCTGCCAGGTACGAGCTTTCTGCACTGGTTGCATTTCTTTTCTTGGCTCAAACTTGCGCTTGTGATCATTATTGACGGGCTTAGTGTCCGATACAACCTTGTGTTCCCTTTCAGCAATGAAAGCCTTGTTTACCGGAGTTTGGAAGTCTGGGAAGTCGAGCATACTGAGAGTACAACGGAGTTGCGGGTTTAATCCACCAAGAAACCTGTCAATCTTTCTTTCTTAAGTGGCCACGTCATATGGAGAGTAACGTGACAGATGGTTGAATTTCAGCAAATATTCTCGCACAGACTAACTTCCTTGGAGGAGCGCGAGAAAATCACGCTGCTTAGCCTTCATAATTCCCGTAGGGATGTGATATCTCCGGAATCGTTCCTTGAATCTTGACCGGGTAATTTCTTCATCAGCAGTCCCTATGGATTTTTCATTTTCCCACCATATGGCAGCGGCGCCTTCAAGATAATGTGTTACAAATGGAACCTTATCCCCTTCATCAGTATGAGAAACCTCAAGCTTCCTTTCCATAGTTCTCAACCAATCATCTGCATCCAGGGGATCAATGGCCTGACTGAAACTGGGAGGCTTAGTCCTTTGAAAATCAGATAGCTTGGAGTGGTGACCGAGCTGATTTCCATTCTGTCCAACCACAGCTTGAATACTTCTGAGTATTTCCATCAGATCATTATTTCGTCTTTCCTCAAACATACGCAGAATTTGCTCGGTGGAGGGCGGATTTGGCGGTGGAGGTGGTGGTGGAACGTATGGCTCGGGTGAGTGTCCTGCCTGTCGTGCGGAACGACGAACAGGAGAACCCTCGTGAACGTTGCTACTGCAGCCTCCCCGCGTCATCCTAATATGATTATTTTCCCAAAGCAACGCAACCGAGATGAGAAACATTCAAAATAAACTGGGAAGAAGCCAGCAACAAAGTCCGAGTAAAACCGAAATGGCGAAGAAAACACGGCGAATAAAATAAAGTTCAACATAATTATACATAGACTCATACATGAAAGATAACAACATGCCAAATCCAACTGCCCTCGTACATGAAACGAAACCTCATGACTAGTACGACTACATTCATACTCCATCCTGACAACGGCGAATACTCGTAAGCTCTACTGCTCTGCTGGTGCTGCGGGGTCCTCTCCTGAAGCGGACTCAGATCCTGAACTGACGGGGTTAACTGAGACCTCCGGGTTCAAAGTGACACGACGCGCTGCCTCGAGGGCTCTCCCTCAGGGACAGGTGGGGGTGAATCATCGGGGCTGCAGGAGTGGCGAGGAGTGAAACCCACTCAGCAGGAGCACTAAGTGGACTCACAGTCGCGGTGCCCGAGCTACTCGGAGGAGTAACCAGGGAAACAGGGGATCTAGAGCTGGCAGGAATATAGGGAGTGAATCCTTACAGATGGTGGAGTAGTGGCTGAGCTAGCAGAGACTAAAACAGAGGCTAAAGCAGTACGGGCACGACTCAGATCACGAGCCAGCTCATAGGTCAGAAGATAGCTAGCAGTGATATAGCGAGAAAGGTGGCTAGCTACACTATCAGACTCCGGATCAATGACAGGGAAACGGACACGGCCATTATCGTGGAGAGAAGGATAGTAGTGGAAACCTGGGTGGTTCTGCATCCGGACCTCCTTGTAGCGGAGCTCAACAAGTACCTCGAATGCAGCAAACTGGACATCCTGAGAAGCGGTAGAAGCGTAGGTGCTTCGAGAGGTACGAGTGTAAGTGCTGGAATCGGAACTGGTACGCAGAGTAACCACGGCGTGATACTCATACACTGAGTCAGCTAGACGCTCCCGGTACACACGATAGACTGGATCGTCACCGTGAGGGTACAGTCGACGCCACACGTTACGAAGGAGATGCGGCGACGTGCACGGCATCAGCTGCAACTGGCACGGATACGGCACCGGAGCCATCTACACTCACAACCATTAGCAGGTTAGCATAAGAATAAAAATCAGTGCATGCAATGCAACAATCAGCTACAAATGCTACCGGCACTCAACTACAACTCGTTTCTAATGTCCAGTTAACTCGGCTTAGTCTAGCGTGGCCTACAGTCAGCGCGGCTCTAATACCAAGCGTTGTGGCACCCCGGCTCAGAGCGACCGGTTTACCCTGCATTGCCAGCCCAGAGACCTTGTCTTCTGGCAACACACAACAACTTGGTACAGAAAACAACCACTTTATTCATGCTAGCGGAGCATAGTTCATATTACAACAGGTAGCGAGGACAAGCGGCACACACGGTGCGGCTGAACAATATGTACATTATTTAGTGAACATAAAGGGGGCCTCGATAATGACAACTACGCGGCAGCGGAACAACATCGTAGCGGAACTCCATAGCACAGGGACACCGATGTGGACACGGTCTAGACTCGGACAGCACTCCTTTCCAACGGAACTTTCCTGAAATCTGGCATGACACGACAGGTCAGTACATGGAATGTACTTGCAAGCTCATAATAGACATAAACATAATGACAAACAATGTCATGATATTTAACCAGTTATTATTAATGCAACAATATATCCAACATGCTGTGACTGTGCTCAAGTAATACTCGTCCATTGGACTGGCTTACCGGACGTGATCACTTTCTGACCACAAACATGAAGATCTCAGAGACAAACTCGTGATCCTTACGGCAATCACAACCCGACCAATAAATGGCCCGTGATCCTTACGGCGATCACAACCCGACCAATAAATGGCCCGTGATCCTTACGGCGATCACAACCCGACCAATAAATGGCCCGACACATGGCCTTTCTGCCATCACCTCCGTGCAAGCTTAGTGTGCAAATTTTATTAAGTGTTGACCCATGGTGTACCCTACTTTCGAGCGTGTCCGTAACCGTGGACTCGGCTATCGATAGATTAATACACTCTGCAGAGGTAGCGCACTGGACCCACACTACAGAACCCATGGCCTCGTACTCCCATTCGGGTGGACCAACGGCATTCCGACGAAACCACTTCATTGTCATGACACTCTCCCGGCCACGCCGACTCAATCCCCACTGGGATAGTCCTGGGTGGCCCCGTGTCTACCTCAAGACACCTCGACCACTGTCGTGGCCATGATCAACTCTGGGACCCGGTACCAAAACTTAACTTAACAACGGGCTCACAAGGTTATGCCTGCTTACTGGGCCAGGGTACAGCACGCCCATAACCTTCCCTAGATGGAGGCACCGACCAGAGGCACGACAATGAAACGCATTAAGGCCATCCCATACCGGCAAATGTGGTTGCACTGGGAAAAACTCGTTTCGGCGGCACCATGACCCGGTCAACAACATATTCAAGTTGAGTTATTTATCGGGTTCAACTTAAAATGAAAGTAACCGGTGTCATAATGCCATGACATGCATCACTAAAATATGCACCACATATAAATGAAAGTATCTAAGTCAACTACGCTCCCATGGAGCCATCATCATCTCATGATACTTCTCTGGTTAAGATCCAACCTCACTTAAACCAGAATCATTCCTAGCAATCTCATCATTTTTCATCATGCAAGAATAATAATTAAACTAATTATTAATCTCCATACCCATATTATTTTATCATTACTCATAAATAAATTCTTGTTAGCCTATCAACAACATTTACTTTAAGCTTTCTGTAAATCAAGCATATTTATCATGACAAGCATCTAACAGAATAAAACCATCATAATAATAATTTAAATGCATGAATAATTCATAGGTTCAAGTAGAAAAATCACAAATATTGAAGTGGCACTATGAAAATGTTGTTGTGGCTTGCCTTAGTGCTGATGAGGTTCACAACTCTCCTGGTGATCCTCAAGACAAGCTTGCCCTTCTGAAAATAAATAAAACCACAAAAAGAAAACATCAAGAAACCTTCTGAAAATTACCAGAAAATCTAGACAGCAAGGAAAAATCCCATCTCTTGGGTGCTGTTAGATTTTTGGACAAAGAACACAATGCAAAAAGAATCAATGCATTTGGACTTATAGATAAAAAGTTGTAGCTGTTTGAAGTTTCCTGGATTTAAATGAATTTTAATAAAAATAAAACAGACTGGGGGGTTGACGTCGAAGGTGTAAAAGCCCAGGGCGCCACCACTCGTACCGCTTCGCGCGCGTACTGAGTGGCTGACTAGCGGGCCCCTCTAGTCAGGCGAGAAGGAGGGGGAGAGGGGAACAGAGAGTGACGGAGCTTCGCCGGAGCGCACGCCGGCGGCGAGGGCTCTTAGGGTCAAACGAGAGGGGGGGATCGAAGGAGAAGAAGATTGCACACCTGCCCGTACCCGTAGCTTGGCTAGAGGTGACCGGATGGCATCGGAAACGGCCTCTCCAGCGGAGGCAGAGGGCAGAGATCGCCGGAGATGAAGACGACGATGGCTCGGGGCGGCTCCAAGGGCTCCAGCGGGGCGGAAAGGCTTCACCGAGGAGTGGCGGAGGCCCTGGCAGGGTCGCCCTGGCCTGGGAGGGGTTGGAGCTGCGGGGACGATCCTAAGGGGATCGCCGGCGAGCTCGGGCTTCGGGACAGCAGCCCGCGGCCTGCTCGGCCGGGCTGCAGCTTCTACACGTTTGTGGAGGGTGTGGGAGTAGCTTCGGGTGCTCAAGGAGGCTGGAGGTGGCGGCATTTATAGGCGAGCGGCGAGAGGGGTTCGGGCTCCGCCGGAGGACACCTGTCCAGGGCGCCCGGCAACGATAGGCGCCAAAGAGAGAGGAGGAAGACGATGGAGGTCACGCGGGAGCTGTAGGCGGGCGTGGACGAGCACAGGGGCGAGGGAGAAGGCGACGAGCATAGTGCACTGCGCACTGTGTCGTTGGCCGGACCGTGCCCGTGCCCGCTGCGGCGAGCTCCGGTGTCGGCAAGCGCCAGGGGAGTTAAGGGGGTGGAGACGAGGATGGTGGCGAGGTTTGGCATGCTCGGGTAGGCTGGGCAGCGAGCACGCGCTCAACAGAGCGCTAGGCGGCACGCAGAGCGCGCGTTTTGCATGCCAGCACGCTCGGACGAACGCGGACAGCGCGTGAACCGTGACATCAGGCCACCCTAAGCGCTAACTCGTTGTCTGGCGTGTAGTCCTTGGTAGTTTGAAGTGTTACCATGATTGGGCTTGGATCCAGGTGCAGTAGAAATGGATTTGTACTGCTGTCAAGTTTCTGGACAGTAACTTTGGAGATTTACTGAGGTCAAACCACTGGGAGTTACGGGCTGGGTTGTTGAGGTTTGCTTACACTTACTAAGGTAAATAGGCACAAGAAAAACCAGCTACAATGGAGCTAGTAAAATGGTAGTTGTTGTAGAAACTACCATTTCTGTCCAGAAATGAATTTATTTTCTGTAGCCAAAATATTCCAAAGAGTGATGGAATATTTTTGCTCAGAAAGGTGCCCTAGGGTTCAAAGAATAATTGGGATTTTTCTCAGGATTTTTGGAGCAAGAAAAATTAGGGTTGCTTTGGAGCATATAGGGCTAGCTAGGGTTTTGGAGGGCAAAGTGAATATTTTTTCATTTAAGAAAAATATTCCAAGCAATATTTTGAGTTGATCCAGAGGTGAAATGGTGGTTTTGAGGAGGAGAGGGAGCACTTGGGTGAAAATCAAGGGTACCCAAGTGGTTAAGTCCAAATGAAGTGATTCAGAAATCCTAAATTCAAAACCAGCTCAACTGAAAACCAGTCAAAGAAAAAAGGGTAAAAACCAGGTTGTCACAAACATGATGTTACTGATGCGGTGAAATCATCTTGTGCACTAAGTCACTCGGACTCTCTTACCAGACGGGTTACCTCGTAACCGAACGGTGATTATACCTGGATCACAAACGAAACCACAACTTTGGTTCCCACAACGATCATATTCATGATCCCACAAATCATCACATAACCAGTGCCAACAATAAACTTTTAGTGTGCAAGATTTTTTTTATTAATGTTGATCCATGGTGTGACTTACTTACGAGCTATGTCCGTAACCGAGGACGCGGCTATCGATAGATTAAATACACTCTGCAGAGGTAGCGCACTTTACCCACACCATGAATTCCATGGCCTCGTCATCCCATTTGGGTGGACCAACGGCATTCTGACGAAACCCGCCCATTGCCATGACACTCTCCCGGCCACTCCGACCAACTCCCCACTGGGCTAAGTCATGGGTGGCCCCGTGCCTACCAAGGGCATCAATGGCCACCGTCGTGGCAAAAATGGTCCCAAACGGGGACAAGGTACCATAACAACAAACGGGCACACAAGGTTATGTCTGCTTACCGGTCCAGGGTACTGCACGCCCATAACCTTCCCTCGTTGGAGGTACCGACCAGAGGCACGACAATGGACCGAATCAAGACCTCCCCATAAAGGTAAATGTGGTCGCACTGGGAAAAACTCGATTCAGTGGCACCATGACTCGATCAATGCTATGTTCAAGTTGGATTAATATCATGTTTAACTTGAAAATAAAATCACTCGAGTCATCATATGCCATGATCATGCAACTACTCGACATGCAAACCATACCACTCAAAGTGAACAGATCAACATCATCAAGATTCTTACTTGCGCTACTCATCAACTAAACATTACTAGTTCTACTTTACTGGTTCTGAACAAATTATCCCATAATATATTAACATCATTTATATCATAAAAAACCTACCATAATTCAAGAAAGCATAATCACTTTAATGAAAATTTCTTCTACTGACTTAAACTAGCTCATGCATTGAACCAGTACCATAGTAAAGCAATTCAAGCATGGTAAAGTAACTAGTACTAAGCAATATTTATTTAAATAATTTAAATGCATGAAAATAACTCATATTCAGGTTGGAAAAATCATAGATATTGAAATGACACCATCCAAATGTTGGTGTGGCTTGCCTTAGTGCAGAGGAGGTTCACACTCCTCCTGGTGATCTTCAACACAAGCCTCTCCTCTGAAAATATTTAAAAACAGCAAAATAAAATATCAAGAACCACTCTGAAAATCACCGGAAAATTCTAGACAGCAAGGAAAAATCTCAACTTTGGGGTGCTGCTAGAATTTCTTAAAACAAACACAATGCAAAAAGAATCAACTCATTTGGACTTATAGTTTAGAAGTTATGGCTGGTCAAAGGTGTTGGTCAAATTTTTGAATTAAATTTGAATAAACAGAAAACTAGGGGGGTTGACGTCGAAGACGTATTCTCAGAATACGCCTCCACTCGTACTGCTTCGGGCACGAGTGGAGAGGCTGAGAGTGGGCCCCGCTGGTCAGGTGAGAGGGGAGGGGGAAAGAAACAAAGCGACGGCGCGGCTTCGCCAGAGTGTACACTGGCGAGGAGCGGTCCTTGGGCGAAACTAAAGGGATAGAAATGGAGAGGGGGTCGAGGCGCACCTGCCTGTACCCGTGGGGCGATGAGAGGTGGCCGGAGTAGCTCGCAACCAAGCTCGCGAGCGGTGGCTGCGGTCGGGTGTCACCGGAGAGGAAGAATGCGATGGAGTGGGGCGGTTCCAGGGGCCGCAACGCGTCCAGACGACACTAGTGGACCTCCAAGGAGTCGCCTGAGCAGTTGCTCGAGCTCAAGGGGAACTGGAACAAGGAGGAGGGTTGTGGGGGATTGCCGGCGAGCTCGGGTTGGGGACGGCGGCTAGAGGCCTGCCCGGCCGGGCTACCGCTATCCTATGGCTTTGTGGAGGTTGGGTGGTTGGTTTGGGATGCTCGGAGCGAAGGGAGGGGCTCGAATTTATAGCCTGGAGGACAGGGGTACGTGCCTCCGCCGGATCTCCCTGGAAGCCGGCAAGCGACGACGAACAGCGTCAGCGAGGGGTGGAGGGGCTCAGCAATCACGCGGGAGCTGTGCAAGGGTGCAGACGAGCACAGGAGGCGGTGGAGGAAGAAGACCGAGGCACGGGGCGTATTGTGGCTTTTGGCTGCGACGTGCCCATGCCCACTGCAGCGTCTCCGGCGTGGGCGAGCGCCAGTGAGAGGTCAAGGGGGAAGAGGCGGAGGGGGTGGCACGATTTGGCAGTCGTCGGCGAGCTCTGGCTCGATCACACGCGAAACAGAGGCGATGGCGCAGCGCAGAGCGCGTCAGACGCGATGCCAGGGTCGTGTCCTCACGCGGTCACCATGCTGGCATGGTCGAAACGACGCCCGCTCGTTGCCAAACCTTGTCCCTCGTGTTGTCCGTGCAGTGTCTAGTCTAGGAGAGTTGATCACACACTGCCAGGCCGACCAGATCTGACTTGAGCTTGTTGGTAGTTTCTGATAAGAAACTTGGTCGCCAAATTTGGAGGGCTTCTAGAAGGTGATTTAGGGCTAAGCTTCTGGAGTAAAGGTTCATCTAGGAAGGTAATCAAGCTCAAGAAAATTCAGCCTCTAAGGATCAAGGAAAAATACATTTGCTGTAGAAAGTGCATTTTGAGGCCAGAATAGAAATGATTTTATGTAGAAAAAATATTCCAAATAAGTATGAAATATTTTTGTACAGGGAGGTGGGCCATGGTTCAAAGAATATTTGAGAATTTTCTCAGATTTTTAGGAGCAAGGAAAATGAGGGTTGCTTTGGAGCACAAGTTTCTGAATTGAGTTTCAGAAAGGAAATTGAATATTTTTCTTTTATGAAAAATATTCTTTGGGCTATTTTTGGGATTTTTCAGAGAATGAAAGTTGAATGATAGGTGCATGGGTCACTTGGGTGAAAATCAAGGACATGCTCAAGTGCTTAAGTCCATTTGTATTGATTCAAAAACCAAATTCCAAAGCAAGGGCAAATAAAGTCCGGAAAAAAAGAGAGAAGGCAAAATCTAGGCTGTCACAACTTAGTCCTGATAGTTATTGCATATCTATGTTGTAGATCAATGACCCGTGCTACCGTTCCCTTGAATTTTAATGTGTTCCTAGAGAAATCTAAGTTGAAAGATGATGGTAGCAACTACACAGACTGGGTCCGTAACTTGAGGATTATCCTCATTGCTGCATAGAAGAATTATGTCCTTGACGCACCGCTAGGTGCAAGACCTGCTGCAGGAGCATATGCTGATGTTATGAACGGCTGGCAAGCTCGATCTGATGACTACTCGATAGTTCAGTGTGCCATGCTTTACGGCTTAGGATCGGGACTTCAAAGACATTTTGAACGTCATGGAGCATATGAGATGTTCCAGGAGTTGAAGTTAATATTTCAAGCAAATGCCCGAGTTGAGAGATATGAAGTCTCCAACAAGTTCTATAGCTGCAAAATGGAGGAGAACAGTTCTGTTAGTGAACACATACTCAGAATGTCTGGGTACCATAACCACTTGACTCAGCTGGGAGTGAATCTTCTGGATGATAGTGTTATTGACAGAGTTCTTCAATCACTGCCACCAAGCTATAAAGGCTTCGTGATGAACTATAATATGCAAGGGATGGAGAAGACTATTCTCGAGCTCTTCGCAATGCTCAAAGCTGCGGAGGTAGAAATCAAGAAGGAGCATCAAGTGTTGATGGTTAACAAGACCACTAGTTTCAAGAAAAAGGACAAGGGAAAGAAGGGGAACTTCAACAAGAATTGCAAGCAAGTTGTCACTCCCGAGAATAAGCCCAAGTCTGGACCCAAGCCTGAAATTGAGTGCTTCTACTGCAAAGGGACTGGTCACTGGAAGCGGAACTGCCCCAAGTATTTGGCGGATAAGAAGGATGGCAAAGTGAACAAAGGTATATTTGATATACATGTTATTGACGTGTACCTTACTAATGCTCGAAGTAGCGCATGGGTATTTGATATTGGTTCTGTTGCTCATATTTGTGACTTGAAATAGGGGCTACAGATTAAACGAATATTGGCTAAGGACGAGGTGACGATGCACATCGGGAATTGTTCCAAGGTCGATGTGATCGCCGTCGGCACTCTACCTCTACATCTACCTTCGTGATTAGTTTTAGACCTGAATAATTGTTATTTGGTGCCAACGTTAAGCATGAACATTATATCTGGATCTTGTTTGATGCGAGATGGTTATTCATTTAAATCAGAGAATAATGGTTGTTCTATTTATATGAGTAATATCTTTTATAGTCATGCACCCTTGAAGAGTGGTCTATTTTTGTTGAATCTTGATCATGGTGATACACATATTAATATTATTGATGCCAAAAGATGCAAAGTTGATAATGATAGTGCAACATATTTGTGGCACTGCCGTTTAGGTCATATTGGTGTAAAGCGCATGAATAAACTCCATGCAGATGGACTTTTGGAATCACTTGATTATGAATCATTTAATGCTTATGAACCATGCCTCATGGGCAAGATGACTAAGACTCTATTCTCCGGAACAATGGAGCGAGGTACTGACTTATTGGAAATAATACATACCGATGTATGCGGCCCAATGAGTGTTGAGGCTCGCGGCGGGTATCGTTATTTTCTGACCTTCACAGATGATTTGAGCAGATATGGGTATATCTACTTAATGAAACACAAGTCTGAAACATTTGAAAAGTTCAAAGAATTTCATAGTGAAGTGGAAAATCATCGTAACAAGAAAATGAAGTTTCTACGATCTGATCGCGGAGGCGAATATTTGAGTTACGAGTTTGATCTTCATTTAAAACAATCTGGAATAGTTTCACAACTCACACCACCTAGAACACCACAGCGTAATGGTGTGTCTGAACGTCGTAACGGTACTTTATTAGATATGGTGCGATCTATGATGTCTCCGGTTTACCACTATTTTTTTGGGGTTATGCATTAGAGAAAGCTGCATTCACTTTAAATAGGGCACCATCTAAATCCGTTGAGACGACACCGTATGAACTGTGGTTTGGCAAGAAACCTAAACTGGCGTTTCTTAAAGTTTGGGGTTGCGATGCTTATGTGAAAAAGCTTCAGCCTGATAAGCTCGAACCCAAATCGGAGAAATGCGTCTTTATAGGATACCCAAAATAAACTGTTGGGTACACCTTCTATCACAGATCCAAAGGCAAGATATTTGTTGCTAAGAATGGATCCTTTCTAGAGAAGGAGTTTCTCTCGAAAGAAGTGAGTGGGAGGAAAGAAGAACTTGATGAGGTAATTGTACCTTCTCTCGAATTGGAAAGTAGTTCATCACAGAAATCAGTTCCAGTGATGCCTACAACAATTAGTGAGGAAGTTAATGATGATGATCATGAAACTTCAGATCAAGTTACTACCGAACCTCGTAGGTCAACCAGAGTACGTTCCGCACCAGAGTGGTACGGTAATCCTATTCTAGAAGTCATATTACTAGACCATGACGAACCTACGAATTATGAGGAAGCGATGATGAGCCCAGATTCCGCGAAATGGCTTGAAGCCATGAAATCTGAGATGTGATCCATGTATGAGAACAAAGTATGGACTTTGGTTGACTTGCCCGATGATCGGCAAGCCATAGAGAATAAATGGATCTTCAAGAAGAAAACTGACGCTGATGGTAGTGTTACTGTCTACAAAGCTCGACTTGTTGCGAAAGGTTTTCGACAAGTTCAAGGAGTTGACTATGATGAGACCTTCTCACCCGAAGCGATGCTTAAGTCTGTCCAAATTATGTTAGCAATTGCCGCATTTTATGATTATGAAATCTGGCAAATGGACGTCAAAACTACATTCCTTAATGGATTTCTCAAAGAAGAGTTGTATATGATGCAATGGGAAGGTTTTGTCGATCCTAAAGGTGCTAACAAAGTGTGCAAGCTCCAGCGATCCATTTATGGACTGGTGCAAGCATCTCGGAGTTGGAATATATGCTTTGATAATGTGATCCAAGCATATGATTTTATACAGACTTTTGGAGAAGCTTGTATTTACAAGAAAGTGAGTGGGAGCTCTGTAGCGTTTCTAGTATTATATGTGGATGACATATTGTTGATTGGAAATGATATAGAATTTCTGGATAGCATAAAAGGATACTTGAATAAGAGTTTTTCAATGAAAGACCTTAGTGAAGCTGCTTATATATTGGGCATTAAGATCTATAGAGATAGATCAAGATGCTTAATTGGACTTTCACAAAGCACATACCTTGATAAAGTTTTGAAGAAGTTCAAAATGGATCAGTCAAAGAAAGGGTTCTTGCCTGTGTTACAAGGTGTGAAGTTGAGTCGGACTCAATGCCCGACCAGTGTAGAAGATAGAGAGAAAATGAAAGTCATTCCCTATGCCTCAGCCATAGGTTCTATCATGTATGCAATGCTGTGTACCAGACCTGATGTGTGCCTTGCTATAAGTTTAGCAGGGAGGTACCAAAGTAATCCAGGAGTGGATCACTGGACAGCGGTCAAGAACATCCTGAAATACCTGAAAAGGATTAAGGATATGTTTCTTGTTTATGGAGGTGACAAAGAGCTTGTCGTAAATGGTTACGTCGATGCTAGCTTTGACACTGATCCGGATGACTCTAAGTCGCGAAACGGATACGTATTTATATTGAATGGTGGAGCTGTCAGTTGGTGTAGTTCCAAACAGAGCGTCGTGGCGGGATCTACGTGTGAAGTGGAGTACATACCTCCTTCGGAAGTAGCAAATGATGGAGTCTGGATGAAGGAGTTCATATCCAATCTAGGTGTGATACCTAGTGCATCGGGTCCAATGAAAATCTTCTGTGACAATACTGGAGCAATTGCCTTAGCGAAGGAATCCAGATTTCACAAAAGAACCAAACACATCAAGAGACGCTTCAACTCCATCTGCGATCAAGTCAAGGAGGGAGACATAGAGATTTGCAAAATACATACGGATCTGAATGTGGTAGACCCGTTGACTAAGCCTCTTCCACAAACAAAACATGATCAGCACCAAGACTCCATGGGTGTTAGAATCATGACAATGTAATCTAGATTATTGACTCTAGTGCAAGTGGGAGACTGGAGGAAATATGCCCTATAGGCAATAATAAAGTTGTTATTTATGTTTCCTTATATCATGATAATTGTTTATTATTCATGCTAGAATTGTATTAACCTGAAACTTGATACATGTGTGCATACATAGACAAAACACAGTGTCCCTAGTAAGCCTCTACTAGACTAGCTCGTTAATCAAAGATGGTTAAGTTTCCTAACCATAGACATGTGTTGTCATTTGATGAACGGGATCACATCATTAGGAGAATGATGTGATGGACAAGACCCATCCGTTAGCTTAGCATAATGATCGTTAAGTTTTATTGCTATTGATTTCTTCATGACTTATACATATTCCTTTGACTATGAGATTATGCAACTCCCGAATACCGGAGGAACACCTTGTGTGCTATCCAACGTCACAACATAACTGGGTGATTATAAAGATGCTCTACAGGTGTCTCCGAAGGTGTTTGTTGGGTTGGCATAGATCGAGATTAGGATTTGTCACTCCGAGTATCGGAGAGGTATCTCTGGGCCCTCTCGGTAATGCACATCTGATAAGCCTTGCAAGCAATTTGACTAATGAGTTAGTTGCGGGATGATGCATTATGGAACAAGTAAAGAGACTTGCCGGTAACGAGATTGAACTAGGTATGAAGATACCGACGATCGAATCTCGGGCAAGTAACATACCGATGACAAAGGGAATAACATATGTTGTCATTACGGTTTGACTGGTAAAGATTTTCGTAGAATATGTAGCAGCCAATATGAGCATCCAGGTTCCGTTGTTGGTTATTGATTGGAGATGTGTCTCGATCATGTCTACATAGTTCCCGAACCCGTAGGGTCCGCATGCTTAACGTTCGATGACGATTTCTATTACGAGTTATGTGTTTTGGTGAACAAAGATTGTTCGGAGTCCTGGATGAGATCACGGACATGACGAGGAGTCTCGAAATGGTCGAGAGGAAAAGATTGATATATTGGACAATGATATTCGGACACCGGAATAGTTCCGGATCGTTTCGGGTATTTTCCGGAGTACCGGGAGGTTACTGGAACCCCCCGGGAGAGGTAATGGGCCATAGGGGAGAGAGGGGACAGCCCACAGGGGGTGGTCGCCCCCCCCCCATGGGAGTCCGAATTGGACTAGGGGAGGGGGCGACGCCCCCCTTTCCCTCTCCTACTCCCTCTCCCTTTCCCCCTTTCCCACTCCGGAAAAGGAAGGGGAGTCCAACTAGGATTGGGAGTCCTAGTAGGACTCCCCCCCCCCATGGCGCGCCCCCTAGGGACGGCGGCTTCCTCCCCTCCTCCTTTATATACGGGGGTAGGGGGCACCCCAAAGCAGATCAATTGTTCTTAGCCGTGTGCGGTGCCCCCCTCCATAGTTTACTCCTCCGGTCATATTGTCGTAGTGCTTAGGCGAAGCCCTGCGCGGATCACATCACCATCACCGTCACCACACCGTTGTGCTAACGAAACTTTCCCTCGACACTTTGCTGGATCAAGAGTTCGAGGGACGTCATCGAGCTGAATGTGTGCAGAACTCAGATGTGTCGTACGTTCGGTGCTTGATCGGTTAGATCGCGAAGACATTCGACTACATCAACTGCGTTAAGCTAACGCTTCCGCTTTCGGTCTACGAGGGTACGTGGACACATACTTCCCCTCTCGTTGCTATGCATCTCCTAGATAGATCTTGTGTGATCGTAGGAAATTTTTTTTTGAAATTGCATGCTACGTTCCCCAACATATAGTCGTGTCAATGCCTAGCCACGACGGCCACCTCACCCCCAGCCCTCACCCACATCTCCATGGTGGCTTCTGGCTTGGGCATCGCCATCCACCTATAAAAGGCGTTACCTTGGTCAAGCATGGTGTACTTAGTACCGATGTTTGGATCAAGGGATCGCTTAAAACAATTGCCAATTCAAGTTAAATTTTTGACAACAATATTTATTTATCAACATTCATTCTATTTACATATAATCCACTAATACTACTAACTAAAGAAAAAGATCTAATCAACTAATATCAACAACATTCATTCATCAAATGTCAACAGCATTCATTCATCAACATTGAAATATACATTCATCATTCATTTATCATCAAAAATATGCATTCTTCATTCTTCATTCATTCATCAAATATGAATATATGCATATGAATCATTTATCACCATTGGAATATCCATCATATTCAAATGTTCTAAGTAAAGCTACAATAAATGATTGTAAATAAATCTATAATAAAGATATAATCAACAACATTAGAATATGCATATGAATCATTTACCAAACATTCATCATATTCAACCATTCTACTAGATGTATATGAATCATTTACCAACATCCATCATATTTATCCAACATCAATCATATCATATTTACCAAACATCAATCATATTATATTTATCAAACGTCAATGAACCATTCTAAATAAAGCTATAATATGAACTAGGGTTCATCTTCAAACTAGATAGAATCAACAAAACTAGAAACTACAATGTGAACAAAACTATAATATGAACTAGGGTTCATCATATTGAATCATTCTAAATAAGCCTAGAATCAACAAAACTTAAAACTACTAGATGAACCCTAGTTTTTTTACTAAAAATACTTGGAGGGATCGAAAGAGCTTACTTCTCTCGTCGTGGAGGCATCTCGATCCATAAGAACTGTGGAAAATCGAAAGAGATCGAAGGGGGGGATTGGAGGAGAGGAGAGAGACGCATGCTCTCTGTTCTTCGGGGGTGGGGAATGGCTTGGTGGGTGGGCCCCGCTGGCCGGACCCTGTGGCTTATAAGTGTTCGAACCTACCGCCGAGGTCCTCGGCTGTAGGGTTGAAGGCAAAGGCGGCAGGCTGTTTACGGTGGTAGTTCGGTAGAAACCGGTAAAAACCACGTGAAAAGGATGTTTTGAAGTTTTGAAAAAATCTGAAGAAAAAAAATATGGAATGTTAAGAGGCTAATGTTTTATGGCCACGCAAAATTTTAAGTTGAAACACATTACGAGATGTGAACTATGAAAAAGATAAAATCAGCGTTGAATAGTGCCGAACAGTAATGTCACTATTTAGAGACATTGTACACCGATATGCTATTAGCGTGCTATTTGCCACAATTAGCGTGCTCGCGCTATAGCGTGATATTAACGAGACATTGTACATCGATATATTTAGCGAGGCAATTCTTAATATGCTATAGCGCGCTATTTTTTTCATTGATATTTATGAATGGAGGTAGTACAAGGTAACTAACGGACATCACGATCGATCTCAAGAAGCAGCACAAACTGATATTTCTGCATCAGGAAGAATGAAAAAGAAATTCAAACATTGGTGTTCCTTGTGTGATCAGTTTACAGGAAGATCCAGGGCTCTGGCTGTACGGGTTGAGGAAGATACAGGGCTTTTTCAAGAAGATGGAGAAGGACATCCGCGGATCGTGAAGCTGGTCACTGTCGAGTGTCGAGCTCTACTGCACGCACACTGCATGTGCTACTTTATTCTTGCTAACGGGAAAAAGGCGTGTGTTGCTCGGAACCAAATACAGTACTATTCGTTGTTTCCTCTGTCTTTCTCTGAAACTCTGAAGCGGGCATTGTTCTGAAACACTGCGTGCGTGTGTGTGTGTGTCACAGAAAACAGAAAACAGAGAGCGAGTGAGATTGTGAGGGTCTGAGCCTACTCCATTTGCCCGCAGTACAGCCAGCCATTGACCAACAGCACCCACTGTCTCTAGCTCGCTCAGTCACTCTCCTCCTGCTTGCACTCACCTCACGCATTCCTACACCTCGCCGGCTGGCGGGCTCCCTCCATAACCATGGCAACCACCAGCGGCGCCTGCCTACGTCTCTTCCTGCTCCTCCTATCGCCGCTGATCAACTTCTGGTCCTCAACGGCAGCGGCAGAAGCGGAAGGAGAGCAGCCAGTGCACGACCTCTTGCTCAGCTTCAAGGCCTCCCTGCATGACGCCTCCGGCGCGCTCGCCACCTGGTCCAGCTCCACGCCCTACTGCAACTGGTCGCACGTCACCTGCACGGGTTCCACCTCGTCCGCCTCCGTCGTCGTTTATCTCCAGGGCCTCGGCCTCTCCGGCGACATCAATGCCTCCGCGCTCTGCCGCGTCCCGAGCCTCGCCAGCCTCAGCCTCACGTCCAACACCTTCAACCAGACCGTCCCGCTACGCCTTGCTTGTCGTCCTCGACCTCGGTTCCGGCGCCTTCTCGGGCCCGCTGGCGGAGCAGCACCTTCAACCAGACCTCAGCGGCAACAACATCGAGGGCACGGTGCCGCCGGGCCTCGCGGCACTGCGGGGGCAACCGCCTCTCCGGCGCTGTGTCGCAACCTGACCAGCCTCCACTACCTGAACCTGTCCGGCAACCAATTCTTGGAGCTCGGCGAATTGGCCAGCCTCAGGTGGCTCTTCTTGCCGGGGTCAGGGTTTAGCGGCGTGACCCCTGAGACCTTTGTTGGGTTGGAGCAACTGGAGGCTCTTGATCTGCCCTGGAAAGCTTGACCGGAGTCGTTCATCCCCTCCGGGATTCGGCCAAAAGTTTCAGAAGCTGCTGTGTCTGGATTTGTCGCACGATAGCTTTGCCCGGGCCGTTCCCCAACGCCAACGGTACGTGTCGACAAGCAGCAGGTGCCTGATGCTGCAGAGGTTCGAGGTGCAGGGCAACGCGTTCACCGGGGAGCTCCCCGCCGGCCTCTGGTCACTGCCGGATTAGCAGGTCATTCACGCCAAGAACAACCGGTTCTCCGGTTGACAACCCCGGCGGTGTGTCTCGGCTCGAGCAGGTTCAGGTTGACAATAACAGCTTCTTCCGTGTGATGCTTCAGAGCATCGGCCTGATTCGCACCATGTACCGCTTCACTGAGTGAGCTTAACGGCAGATTGCCGGACAACTTACGCGAATCCCCCGCGATGCCATCTCCGGTTCGATCCCTTTCTTCAAGAACTGCAAGAGGATGGTATCTCTCTTCTGACTTGAAGAACTGCAAGAGGCCGGTATCTCTGTTCCTGTCCAGCAACGGTCTCACCGGCCTCTCTTGAGGACTTGCCGGTGCTGCCTACATTGATCTGTCCAGGAATGGTCTCACCGGTGCTATTCCTTCCGGCAGAGCTCCAGAACCTGAAGATTGCATTGCTCAACGCCTCGTATAAGAGCTGGTCTCGGGCCTTCCTGCCGTGTTTCTTGAAGGGAACCCAGGTATGTGCGGTCCTGGGATGCCGAACGACTGTGATGCGCCATTGAGAAAGCATCAGCGACTAGCACTGGCAGCGACAGTGGTGTCATTCTTACAGGATTGGCGCTGTGGTATTTGCAGGTGGATACATGGCGACAAGTCCTGCCCATGGAAGCTGGTGCTTTTCAACCCAATCAAGATCACCGGAGCGGAGAGGACGACGAGCAGGAATGTGATTGGAAGAGGAGCATTTGGAAAGGTCAGTCTGTGAAGCGGTTGTTCAGTTCGGGCAAGAAAACACTGAGACAAGTGAAGAATAAGATGAAAGTACTGGCGAAAATCCGGCGCAAGAATATTGGCTTCTTGTTATGACCGGTTTAACATATAACCGGAGGAGGCCCACTAGGCAGTAGTTAGCGGCTTGACCCACAAGTTATCTTAGGCTACAAGTTATCTTAGGCTATTCGTTTTGAGGTTATAAATATTAGTTGTAAGACACCTTTTGGAGATTAAGCAATAAAGATATTTCTATCCTATTGCCCGGCTCCAGAGGAGCCGGAACCCTAGCCACCTCCTGCCCTAATCGCCGCCGCACCTAAACCCTAGCCGCGACGGCGTCGCCGGCGCGCCCGCTCCAGCCCTCGCCCTCCTCCACCTTGTCCCTATAACCTGCGTAGCCACACCGGTAGGAACCCTAGTCCTACCAATTTGGTATCAGGTACCCGGGTTTCGACCATGTCTTCGCCACCACCACCGCTGCCGCTGCCCGCCAACTCCCCCACCGCCGCTGCCACCAACCCCACCGCCGCCGCCGCTTCATCGCCGGACGTCACGGCCTCGCTATCGGCGGGCGCCACGGCCTCGCTGTCGGAGCCGATCTCCCCTGCACCCAGCACCACGCCGGGCCAAGGCCAGCCGCCACCTTCCGTCCACCACTCGTCGTCGTCGCCTTCCGCCGTGCCGCAACAGTTTACGCCGGAGGCCATGGCCGGAGTACTCAACGACCTGGTCGTCGCTGTCCAGGGCATCCGCCTCTACTTGGCTAGCCCGTACGGGCCGCACCCGCAGCTCCATCCGGCCATCACCGGGGGTTATCCGGCGCTCCCCTCACCAGCGGCTTCGACGCCGCCGTGGCCACAGTGGCCGCAGCCGACGCTTGCGGCACCACCCGCGCCACCAGCCGCCGCCCGGGGCCCGCAGTGGCCGACCTGGGCCGCGCCATCCCCCGCCGTGCCGTTCCTCCCGGCGGCAACCGTGCAGGTGCCACCACCGCCCCCGCCCAGCCCTAGCTTGGGCCGGTCCTTGCCGAGCGGACTCCCGATCCAGGAGGTCCGCTTCCCACCGTCACGGTCTCCGCTTCCAGGCTGGCTCCACGAGACATCCCCTCCGCCGGCTTACACGGAGGCCCGGCCGCCGTCGGATTCTCAGTTGCAGCCCGAGGCGTCGGGCGCCACAGGGAACTACGCCGGCCTCCCCACCATGGACCGAGCGCCATCATCAGCCCTCCGCACCGCCGAGGCAGTGGGCCAGGGCGCGCCACACCAGCAGCCGCCCCGGTTCGCGAAGATCGACTTCGCCACTTACGACGGTTCGGACGACCCGCTTAACTGGCTCAACCAGTGTGACCAGTTCTTCCGCGGACAGCGCACGCCCGCATCGGAGCGCACTTGGCTGGCTTCCTACCATCTCCGCGGGGCCGCCCAGACATGGTACTACGCCCTTGAGCAGGACGAGGGCGGCATGCCCCCATGGGATCGTTTCCGCGAGCTGTGTCTTCTTCGCTTCGGTCCACCAGTCCGAGGGAGCCGCTTGGCGGAGTTGGGCCGCCTGCCTTTCACCTCCACGGTGCGGGATTTCACCGACCGCTTCCAGGCCCTGGCGTGCCACGCGCCAGGTGTGACGGCCCTACAGCGGGCGGAACTTTTCGTCGGCGGCCTTCCCGACCACATCCGCGTGGACGTCGAGATGAAGGGGCCCCAAGACCTTCAAACGGCCATGTACTATGCTCGGGCGTTCGAGCAGCGCACCCAGGCGTTGACGCGGCCATCTGTGCCATGTGGGGGCCGACAACCCCCCCCCCCCCCCCGGCCGCCTCAGACAGCACCTGCGTCGTCCACTGTAGCCCCGGCGGCCACCCCGGCCCCGACGCGGCCGTTCCGGCGCCTTACTCAGGCGGAGCAGCTTGAACGCCGACGCTTGGGCCTGTGCTTCAACTGCGATGCGCCCTATGCACTGGGCCATGTCTGCCCGCGCCTCTTCTACTTGGAGACGATGGACGAGACCGAGGAGGACACCCCGGAGGATGGCCTCGGCATTCCAGCTCTCGCGGAGCCCGCACCGGCACCCGCGCCCACCCCGGCCACCGCCCTCGTGGTGTCGCTTCACGCGCTGGCCGGCATCCGTGATGAACGGACGATGCTCTTACCGGTCGTGATCCATGGTGAGCGCCTGGTGGCCCTCCTGGATACCGGTTCCACGCATAATTTCCTGCCGGAGGCTACCATGCGGTGCCTTGCTCTACAGCCGACCGGCGGGGAGCAGTTGCAGGTCACTGTCGCTAATGGCGACCGTCTCCGCTGCCACGGGCTCGCCCGCAACGTGCCCATCACTATCGGCGACGAGCACTTCACCATCACCTGCGCCGGCATCGACTTGGGCTGCTTCGACTTCATCCTCGCCCGTCGACTTCTTGCGCACGCTGGGTCCCATTCTCTGGGACTTCGACGCGCTGACAATGACCTTCTGGCGGTCGGGTCGCCGCATTTGGTGGGGCGGCATTGGGGGCGCCGCACCCGCACCACCACTTCAGCTGGCCGCGACCACCGCCGAGGCCGAGCACCCGCTCTTGGAGAGCCTTCTGCAGCAGCACAACGACATCTTCACCGAGCCACAGGGGCTTCCACCCGCCCGGGCGTATGATCACCGTATCCACCTTCTGCCGGGCTCCGCGCCGGTGGCGGTACGTCCTTACCGCTATCCGCAGTTGCAGAAGGACGAGTTGGAGCGGCAGTGTGCGCTCATGCTCGCGGCAGGCATCATCCGGCTCTCCACCTCGCCGTTTACCGTGCCGGTGCTTCTCGTCCGCAAGTCGGACGGCACATGGCGTTTCTGCATCGACTACCGTGCCCTTAATGTTGTCACACTTAAGGACAAATTCCCTATTTCGGTGGTCGATGAGCTCCTCGATGAACTACACGGGGCGCGCTTCTTCACCAAGCTCGACCTTCGGTCGGGGTACCACCAGGTGCGCATGCACCCGGACGGCATCGCCAAGACGGCATTTCGGACTCACCACAGCCACTTCGAGTTCTTGGTGATGCCCTTTGGCCTCACCAATGCCCCGGCAACCTTCCAGGCTCTGATGAACGACGACCTCCGACCCTACTTGCGTCGGTTTGTGCTCGTTTTCTTTGATGATATTCTGATCTACAGTGCGTCTTGGGCAGAGCACCTCCAGCACGTCGCCATCGTCTTCAACGAGCTTCGGGCGCACCATCTTCATCTTAAGCGCTCGAAGTGCTCGTTCGGGATGCCTTCGGTTGCCTACCTGGGCCACGTCATCTCGGCCGACGGGGTCGCTATGGACGCCGACAAGGTGGCCGCCGTCGCCGCCTGGCCGACGCCACAGTCTCCGCGGGCTCTTCGCGGGTTTCTCGGCCTCGCCGGATATTACCAGAAGTTCATCCGGGAGTTCGGCCTCATCGCTTCGCCACTCACGCGACTGTGCGCCGCGACGCCTTTGCCTGGGAGGGAGGCGACGACGGCATTTGAGGCCCTCAAGGGGGCCCTCACGACAGGGCCCGTTCTTCAGATGCCGGACTTCGACCGCCCATTCATGGTGGACTGTGACGCCTCGGGTGCCGGGTTCGGCGCCGTGCTTCATCAGGGCGATGGTCCTCTCGCCTTCTTCAGCCGGCCCTTCTCCCCGCGCCATCTCAAGCTCGCGGCGTACGAGCGGGAGCTCATTGGCTTGGTGCAGGCGGTGCGCCATTGGTGGCCCTATCTGTGGGGCCGGTCTTTCCAGATTCTCACGGACCACTACAGCCTCAAGTTCCTGCTGGACTAGAGGCTCTCGACCGTGCCGTAGCACCAGTGGATTAGCAAGCTCTTCGGCTTCGACTTCTCCGTCGAGTATCGCCCGGGTTGTCTTAACACCGTGGCCGATGCCTTGTCTCGCCGCGACGCCGACCTCGACTCCGTCACCGGCAACTCCGAGGGGACGGCGCTGTGCATCCGCTCAGGGCCGACTTTCGGCCTCTTCGACGACATTCGCCGGGCCACGGCGACCTCTGCCGACGCGGTCCTCCTGCAGCAGCAGCTGGCTGCCGACGACCTGGAGGAGCCTTGACTAAGTTGACAAAGCCCTCCATCCCCGTCAACTTAGTAGTCCCACAAGTCAGCCTCCCACCAAGGTGGGTCACAGCTAGCAGGGGGAGTATTCATTTTTTTGTGCGTAATAAGGAGGCACTTCTGGTGGGTCCGAGCTGACAGCGGGGGGAACGTTTTTTCAAGAAATACGGTGGCCCATCCGGTGGGTCCCAGCAGTCAGGGGGGAAACATTTTTTTCGCGAAATACCGGTGGCCCGTCCGGTGGGTTCCTGCTGTCAGGTGGAGGAATAATTATTTTCCGCGTAATAAGGAGGCACTTCCTTGCGGCTGCCGTGGACCCAGCTGTCAGCCTCTCCACGTACAGTACTCTTCCGATGGAAGTCGGTCGTTGACCACATTGACCACGCCGCGCCGAGAGCACCACGGTGGTGGACGACGGTGAGGCCTAGGAAGGGGACGACGCGGAGCCGGGGAAGACACGGCAGTGGATGCCCACGCGGAGAGGAGTACGAGGGTTCACTGGTTCGGCTGCGGTGTGAGGCTGCCGTCACCACAGAATAACAGGGGGTGTGGGTGAGTGGAGGGATGGCCTGGCCAGTGGTGGGAGTAGTATGAGGGCGGTGAGGCCTCCGTGGCAGCACAGCCGGCAATGGGAGGCAGGAGTAGGCGGCACGACCGGCGCTGCTTTGGGCAGCTGGAGCAAGAAGACCAGAGGTTGAAGAAGCACTATGGCCGTTGGATGGACATCATACGGTCACTGGAGTATTGACTAAGTTGACAAAGCCCTCCGTCCCCGTCAACTTAGTAGGCCCACAAGTCAGCCACACAATATGGTGGGTCCCAGCTAGCAGGGGGTTTTCATTTTTTTTGGGCGTCATAAGGAGGCACTTCCTTGTGTGCGATGATATAGCTGGTGGGTCCGACCTGTCAGCGGGGGGGACGTTTTTTTCGCGAAATACATAGGTCCTTCTGATACGTCTCCAACGTATCTATAATTTATGAAGTATTCATGCTATTATATTATCCATCTTGGATGTTTTATGGGCTTTACTATGCACTTTTATATTATTTTTGGGACTAACCTATTGACCCAGAGCCCAGTGCCAGTTCCTGTTTTTTTCCCTTGTTTCAGTATTTCGAAGAAAAGGGGTATCAAACGGAGTCGAAACGGAATGAAACCATCTGGAGAAGTTATTTTTGGAAGGAAAGCAACCTGATAGACTTGGAGTACAAGCCAGGGGAGCATCGAGGGAGCCACGAGACAGGGGGGCGCGCCCACCCCCCCGGGCGCGCCCTACCCTCTCGTGGGCCCCTCGAGGCTCCCCCGACCGACTTCTTTTGCCTATATAAGCCTACGTACCTTAAAAACATCAAAACAGAAGATAGATCGGGAGTTCCGCCGCCGCAAGCCTCTATAGCCACCAAAAACCTCTTGGGAGCCCGTTCCGGCACCCTGCCGGAGGGGGAATCCATCACCGGTGGCCATCTTCATCATCCCGGCGCTCTCCATGACGAGGAGGGAGTAGTTCACCCTCGGGGCTGAGGGTATGTACCAGTAGCTATGTGTTTGATCTCTCTCTCTCGTGTTCTCTCTATGGCACGATCTTGATGTATCGCGAGCTTTGCTATTATAGTTGGATCTTATGATGTTTCTCCCCCTCTACTCTCTTGTGATGAGTTGAGTTTTCCTCTTGAAGTTATCTTATCGGATTGAGTCTTTAAGGATTTGAGAACACTTGATGTATGTCTTGCCGTGTTTATCTGTGGTGACAATGGGATATTCGCGTGATCCACTTGATGTATGTTTTGGTGATCAACTTGCGGGTTCCGCCCATGAACCTATGCATAGGGGTTGGCACACGTTTTCGTCTTGACTCTCCGGTAGAAACTTTGGGGCACTCTTTGAAGTACTTTGTGTTGGTTGAATAGATGAATCTGAGATTGTGTGATGCATATCGTATAATCATGCCCACGGATACTTGAGGTGACAATGGAGTATCTAGGTGACATTAGGGTTTTGGTTGATTTGTGTCTTAAGGTGTTATTCTAGTACGAACTCTTGAATAGATTGATCCGAAAGAATAACTTTGAGGTGGTTTCGTACCCTACCATAATCTCTTCATTTATTCTCCGCTATTAGTGGCTTTGGAGTGACTCTTTGTTGCATGTTGAGGGATTGTTACATGATCTATCTATGTTATTATTGCTGAGAGAACTTGCACTAGTGAAAGTATGAACCCTAGGCCTTGTTCCTAGCATTGCAATACCGTTTACGCTCACTTTTATCATTAGTTACCTTGCTGTTTTTATAATTTCAGATTACAAAAACCTTTATCTACTATCCATATTGCACTTGTATCACCATCTCTTCGCCGAACTAGTGCACCTATACAATTTACCATTGTATTGGGTGTGTTGGGGTCACAAGAGACTCTTTGTTATTTGGTTGCAGGGTTGCTTGAGAGAGACCATCTTCATCCTACGCCTCCCACGGATTGATAAACCTTAGGTCATCCACTTCAGGGAAATTTGCTACTGTCCTACAAACCTGTGCACTTGCAGGCCCAACAACGTCTACAAGAAGAAGGTTGTGTAGTAGACATCAAGCTCTTTTCTGGCGCCGTTGCCGGGGAGGTGAGTGCTTGAAGGTATATCTTTAGATCTTGCAATTGAATCTTTTTGTTTCTTGTTTTATCACTAGATTAGTCTATAAAAGAAAACTATAAAAAATGGAATTGAGTTTGTCTCATACGCTTCATCTTTTTAATATTTTTCGTAAGTATGATGAAAAGGAAAATTGTGCTCAATTGCTAGAAGAAGAATGCATTAAAATGTTTGGTACTAGATCTTTGAATGATGAGCATGATTGCAATGTTGTTAGTATGAATTCCTTGAATATCCATGATGCTAATGATATGCAAAGCCACAAGATTGGGGATGCTATGTTTGATGAAGATGATATGTTTAGTCCCCCAAGTTTTGATGAGAAAATTTATTATGATGAAAGCATGCCTCCTATCTATGATGATTATTGTGATGACTTGTATGCTATTAAGAATAACGATAACCATGAATCTTGTCATCATGATTTTAATTTTCAATTGGATTATGCCTCACATGATAGTTATTTTGTTGAGTTTGCTCCCACTACTATTGATGAGAATAAATTTGCTTATGTGGAGAGTAGTAAATTTTCTATGCAAGTAGATCATGAAAAGAATGCTTTAGGTGCTGGTTATATTTTTGAATTTATTCATGATGCTACTGAAAATTATTATGAGGGAGGAACATATGCTTGTAGGAAATGCAATAATATCAAGTTTCCTCTCTATGTGCTTAAAGTCTTGAAGCTATGCTTGTTTTACCTTCCCATGCTAGTTGATTATTGTTCCCATAAGTTGTTTGCTCACAAAATCCCTATGCATAGGAAGTGGGTTAGGCTTAAATGTGCTAGTCATATTCTTCATGATGCTCTCTTTATGTTTCAATTCTTATCTTTTATGTGAGCATCATTGAAATCATCATACCTAGCTAGGGGCGTTAAACAATAGCGCGTGTTGGGAGACAACCCAATATTTATCCTTACTGTTTTTGTGTGTCCACAAGATTATGATACTGTAGTAATCATGTTTTATAGCTTTTGTTTCAATAAAGTGCCAAGTAAGACCTATAGGATAACCTATGGTGATAGTTAATTTGAACTTGCTGAAAATTCTAGAAACTTCCTGTTCACGAAAACAATTGTTAAAAATCACCAGAACGTGATAAAATACTGATTCCAATTGAAGCATATCAATAATCAAATTTACCAGGACTTCCTATTTTGGTAGAATTTTTGGAGTTCCAGAAGTTTGCGTTAGTTACAGATTACTACAGACTGTTCTGTTTTTGACAGATTCTGTTTTTCGTGTGTTGTTTGCTTACTTTGATGAATCTATAGCTAGTAAAATAGTTTATAAACCATAGAGAAGTTGGAATACAGTAGGTTTAACACCAATATAAATAAAGAATGAGTTAATTACAGTACCTTGAAGTGGTGTTTAGTTTTCTTTCGCTAACGGAGCTTACGAGTTTTCTGTTGAGTTTTGTGTTGTGAAGTTTTCAAGTTTTGGGTAAAGATCCGATGGACTATGGAATAAGGAGTGGCAAGAGCCTAAGCTTGGGGATGCTCAAGGCACCCCAAGGTAATATCCAAGGACAACCTAGAGCCTAAGCTTGGGGATGCCCCGGATGGCATCCCCTCTTTCGTCTTCGTTTGTTGGTAACTTTACTTGGAGCTATATTTTTATTCACCACATGATATGTGTTTTGCTTGGAGCGTCATTTTCTTTTGTTAGTATTTGCTTGCTGTTATTTAGAATAATGTTTTGCATCTTTAGTTTAAATAAAAATGTCAAGGATAGCCTCTACCATGCTTATTTTGCAAGTATACATGTTGCTGTTTGAAACTGAAAATTCCCTAGAAAAGTCAGAGAATGGTATAATGTTGAAAGTTTTTGCATATTGAGCTCTGACAAATCTTCTACAGCGTAGTATTTTTCTCATAATTTTTGGAGTTAGGGAAGTATGATGAATCTTGCATTCTTTACAAACTATACTGTTTTGGCAGATTGCTGTTATGGTTGCATTGTTTGCATATGTTTGCCTGTTTAATGATTCTATTTGAGGATAGGAGTGCTAAATATGCAGATGCATTTAGTATTCAATGTTGAATAATAATTTTAGTAAATTGTTACAGTAGAAAATGATAAGGTTTTGCATTGGTTTATACTAACCTATCTCACGAGTTCTTGTTGAGTTTGGTGTGGATGAAGCTTTTGATAAAAAGAGAAACCATGATATGAGAGGAATTAAGGAGACACAAAAGTTCAAGCTTGGGGATGCCCAAGGCACCCCAAGATAATATTTCAAGAAGTATCAAGCATAATCTCTTCGTTTGTTCTCCGCTATTAGTGGCTTTGGAGTGACTCTTTGTTGCATGTTGAGGGATTGTTACATGATCTATCAATGTTATTATTGCTGAGAGAACTTGCACTAGTGAAAGTATGAACCCTAGGCCTTGTTTCCTAGCATTGCAATACCGTTTACGCTCACTTTTATCATTAGTTACCTTGCTGTTTTTATAATTTCAGATTACAAAAACCTTTATCTACTATCCATATTGCACTTGTATCACCATCTCTTCGCCGAACTAGTGCACCTATACAATTTACCATTGTATTGGGTGTGTTGGGGACACAAGAGACTCTTTGTTATTTGGTTGCAGGGTTTCTTGAGAGAGACCATCTTCATCCTACGCCTCCCACAGATTGATAAACCTTAGGTCATCCACTTGAGGGAAATTTGCTACTGTCCTACAAACCTGTGCACTTGCAGGCCCAACAACGTCTACAAGAAGAAGGTTGTGTAGTAGACATCACCTTCCTGTGGGTCCTAGCTTCCAGGTGTAGGAATCATTATTTTGCGCGTAATAAGGAGGCATTTCCTTGCGTGCGGCCGTGGACCCAGCTGTCAGCCTCTCCACGTAGAGTCCACTTCTGATGGATGTTGTTCATTGACCACGTTGACCAGGCCGCGCCGAGAGCACCAGGGCGGTGGACGACGGCGAGGCCTAGGAAGGGAATGACACGGAGCCAGGGAATACTCGGCAGTTGTTTCCCACGCGGAGGAGTACGAGGGTTTACTGGTTCGTCTGCCGTCCCCGGACTATAACAGCAGGTGTGGGTGAGTAGAGGGATGGCTAGGCCAGCGATGGGAGTATGGTGGGGCCGTGAGGCCTGCGCGGCAGCATAACCGTCCGCGGGAGGAGGGAGCAGGCAGTCCCGCCGGCGCTTGTTTGAGCGGCTGGAGCATGAAGAGCAGAGATTGAAGAAGCACGACAGCCGTTGGATGGACATCCAATAGTCACTGCTCTCATGTGTTAACTAAGTTGACAGGGCGTTGCGTGTGCGTCAACCTTTTTTTATGAAAGCATACGCGTCAACCTGTAGTAGGCGCACAAGTCAGCCTCAAATCTGTGGAAAACAGCATACAACCCATCTGCCATTATTTCTAATAATGTACAGCCCATTTGCTAATTCTTAAGAATTTTTTGGAGCCCATCTTCTCTTTGTTAGCATTACACCCCGTATTGTGGCCACGGTTAAAAAGTATACAAAATTTTGCATATTTCGGTGCGGTCAACTGTTTTTAATCCAGAAATATCGATTCAGATTCAAACTACTTTGAAAAATAATTTATATAAATATAAAATCCAAATAATTGTCCACACATAAAAATCAATGGAATTTAAAATCTTGTAATGAAAAAAAATTGAAACTAATTCCCGGTTTGATGTGTTTTAAAAATGTACAGCCCATTTCTGGGCAAACCGAATGAAACTCTCCTCGTCTTGAAAGATTTGCAGCCCAGCAGGGCCGATAAAGCAAGTAGGCCTCGTTTGGGTATTTCTTTTAAAAAAACACAACTGGGCTCATGATGTGGTAAACATAAATAAAACCCTGGCTAGACGGGCCACAACCCCCGCACAGCCCCGTTGTTACCCTGATCCGTCGCTAAAACTAGTATAAATAACAACTGCTTGTTCCTCAAAAAAATGCGCGACCTGCTGGGTCCCTGGTGTCAGCCGCTCGTAGTGTAATTCTCTCGTTTATTGACTACGTTGACAATGGCGTGAGCCCCAGATGTCCAACCATTAGGAGGAACCATATTTTTGGGCTTGTAATATAGAGACACTTGCTTGCATACTGCCATGACGCTGGTGGGTCCCTACTGTCATCCTCTCCATGTACAGTCATCTCCTTGTTCCTCTCGGTTCTTGACGACGTTGACAACGCAAGAGGGAGGCACACCGCGCATGGCGAGCGAACCAAGGCCGCAAGGCGGAGGACGACGACGAGGCCTCAGACGGAACGAACAGGAGTCGTGGAAGATGCGCCGGTCCAGTCGCAGGCGGAGAGGAGTACGAGGGTTGACTGGTTTGGGTGCGGGTGCGTGTTGGGGCTGACGTCGCCGAAGAATAACATGACGTGTGGGGGAATAGAGGGAGGGACTGGCCAGCGTTGGAGGGTACGTACGGTAGGGCGGCGGAGGCACAGCCAGCCATGGGAGGCGGGAGCAGGCGGAGCGGACGGGGTGGTTTGGTTTGGGCGGCTGGAGGAAGAAGAACACGAGAGATAGAAGATACACGACAGATGTTGGATGTCAATCCAACGGCTGGTAGGCAGAATCATTTGTTGACTGGCTAGTAAGTCGACACCACCTTGGATAGGCTATTTCCTCGCGGGTCCCAAATGTCAGAATCCAAATCTATCACGGTCATGCAGCCTTTCCTATGAAAATTTATAGCCCATTTGATGTGCTAGTTCGAAATAAGTTTGTGGGTGCTGGTGGGGGCTAATCACTTGGCTTCTGTAATGCACAGTGAGCTCAAGCAGCCGGCGAGAGTGATGTTATTTCCCTTGGTTGGGATTTGTTACAATATTTCACTCCAAATTAAACGAATGGCAAGCCATTTGCCTTGTTTCAAAGAAAGTATGATAGTCACAGCCGAGTTGAAAAGAGCAGGAACATCTAACTCTAACTTACAAACTGTACAAAAGCACGAGGGTTAATTGTTCATCATGTTTACAAAAAAACCAAGTTGAAAAGGGCAACAACATCTAACTCCAGCACTGTTTTCGGCAGTCACAGTCAAATGGATCGGTCAGGTCCATAGAATGAACATCCTGGGTCGTAAAATTTACTGGATTATGACCACAATATGTTGTAAATAGAAGCCCGGCACGTTCAGAAGCTCTTTTGCCCACCTGAACTCCTTTTTTGCTCTTCGACATACCCATCCGTCAAAACCATGCTGCTGATAAACTTAAGCCTGATGGACAATAGTAAGCTCGCATTCAGCAGGAAGAATGTGACAAATCTAGTGTTTGCACGGTTGGCTACATATTGTTCTAACGTTATTGTCTTCAATCGAATCTCATGAGAAGTGAGAAAATCCCGATGCTTACGAATCCACCGATTGGTTATAACTTTATTACCCCGTCCTGTTGCCTAAATATACATGAAGATTGAAAACAATTAAGGTCTAAAAAAGAGTGTCGAAAGAGCAATAGCTGAACGGTTAATTCTAGTACACTATATGCGGGCTTCCAATGTGCGTGAAATTATCACCTTTATATACAACTTCTCCAGACATGGAAAGCATTGCAGCAAGCCAATAATCTTGTTCAGATCAAAACTATTCATTTGGATATATAAGATCTTGACAGAATCCAGCACCATTGATAGGCCATCCATGGAGAAACTCTTCATTGAGCATAGAACATAATATTAGTACAAAATGTGTACTCCAAGATGATATATAACTTATGCGCAGAAATTTAAAATGCAGCTTATGGTTACAAGTGTAGATGATAATATAAAGTACCTGAAGAACTGTGGAGCCAAACACCATATTGAAATGAGCACAGAGATCATGTATTACACCCAAGGTCTCCAGTTTAGGCGCAGAGAGGACGGTTATTTGCAACGGTGAATAACTAGAATCAAGGATCAACCTTTGAAGTGAAGGGGCATCTTGGATGATGAGCTGCCTTCCGTCAAAAGAAATTCCAATTCTTACAAGGTTAGGCGACTTTATTTGGAGACAACCGATTCTAACTGTGAAAACAAGCACCAAGCACTCCAGGGCAGGGCAACTGGAGTGGATGATGCTGTGCAATGAGGCCTCCGATATACGAACCCGCACAAGTGAAAGTTTCTTGAGAAATGGGAGTCGAAGGTTTAGTACCAGATTGTCTGGTAGGTAGCACAGTGCAAAGGTGGCGGTGTGGAGAGAGGAGGAAAACCGCGAGATGGACATCGGTGCTGAGGGCACAAGTTCATGGCGTTCGGTATGTGGTATGTGATTTCCAGGGGAATAGTAGAACTCAAGCAGCTGTAGTTCTGTGAATTCAGGGATTTCAGCCAGGCGTCCACCATGCAGGGCATGGTATGCTTGCTCAGGTAGCATGACGGGATGCAGAGGCTTTGAACGGAGCCCTGGTGGGAGGAGATGATGGCTCTGGGGATTTCAAAATCATTGAAGAGAGATAGCTGACGACAGTCGAGATTAAGGGGCACGGCGCGCCATAGAGGGCGCCACCGAATTGAGAGGACTTGGGTGCGGCAGCAATCCTTGGTGGGGAGAAGCGAGATGATCTCCCCAAGGACGGCGTCCGGGAGATCGCTGATGCGGTCCACCCGAGATTCTACGGGTTCCTGGGATCCGGTGGGGGCGGGGTCGCCGCTTCTCCCCACGCTGCCGGGTGCGGGATCTACAACAGGCGTCGCCGCTGGCGGGAGCCTCATCTTCTTGGCGCTGGGGTCAGCCGACTCCATTTTCCTCGAGGGCGTCGCGTCGCGCTCACGGATTTGAGCAGAGTAACGAATGACGAGCCTAGTTGTAGTGCGAGTGAAGAAGAAGGGGAGCTGGGGTTTTTCTGTAGTAGTGAGGAAGAAGGGGAGCTGGGGTTTTCTGTAGGAGTGAGGTGAGGAATTTGGGGGTACGAGTGGAGCGAGCTGACGTGAGGTGGGTGGGAGCGAGGAGGAAGAAGAGCACCCAGGTTTTTTTGGGGGGCGGTGTGCTGGGTGTGGGTAGCGCCTCTCATTCAGTAAATATATGGGCTTTTGAATTGATTTTACTATTTACTAGTGTGGATGGGCTGTTTTGTCTTGGGCCCAGAGAAACAATTACTACTAGTACAGTGGAGACACTCTACAGCTACCCAGAAAAACAATTACTACTAGTACAGTGGATACAATACCGCTTCTGGCTCCTCCTAGGTCATTGAAACGTCTCCCTCTACTGAATGCCGTTATACTTTTGTTCACCGACATGCGGGCCATGCAGCGCGCGGGCCCAAATGCCATCCACCAAATTAGAAGGCAGTATGCAGGCGGAGAGTCACCCCGGTCGTAGCGCGGCAGTAACGAGCCGTCGTATCACAAAACCCCACCTCCCCGCAGTCTAAGTTTGACGGACGAAGCAACCATCATTTCACTCTTCGCTGAATCCCCTTCTCCCTCACCGTCTTCAAGAAAGGCAACACTCGCATCTGCCACTGTTCTTCTCTCCCAACGAAGGGAAGGTAAGCGGATCCGTGATGTTGGTATATTTTCGTTCAGAGAAAAAAAAGAACTTTTGCAAAGCAGTAACCGATCCTCACTCTCTTTTTTGTTTCATTGTCATTGCGATTGTGTTTTCCTTTCAGTGGTCTCCTAGTATTCGTCAGTTTCATGATGGACCAAGGAGAACCAGGCAAAGATCTGCCGATATTGGAGCAGACGCGGGAGGCTGATCCCCACGAGACAGAGAGCTCCAAGAAGATGGAGGCAGCCACCGAGCCGACCCCAGATACGCTCACGGCCACTACTGAGATGGTCAACGCCCCGTTTGAGGTTACAGCCCCCGTGGCACTGCAGGAGCAGTTTTCCCCCTTCGAGGATGTGTCCCCCCCCCCCGCTGAGCTGCCCAAGGTGATTTTCTTCTTTGCCGATCTCGATTGTGGTTTTTCATCTAAGTATGTGGTGATGAATAATGCAAAATTTTATTAGCTTCGATGCCATGCTATACATAGTGGTTTAAATAACTTGTGTTTCTTATACTGAAAAGTAATTCAGAATTTGTTTCTGTTTCAATTAGAGCCCTGATGCAGACAAGGATTGTGTGGTTGTACATGTCACTCGCTATGAGGCGGATGACCTGAATATACGCACTGGGAAAACAGAGTTCTTAGGCTGTTGGATCCTGGAAGCCATTTGCGGTTATACCAATGAAGAGTTGTATTCCAGCCTCACTGTTGTCAGGCGTGTTGTCCAGGGTGTACTGAAGCACAAGAAGTTCAAAGCTACTCCTTCGTTTGTGAGGCATACTGTTCTTGTCAAGCTTACGCAGGAAGATGACGTGGCATGCCTCCACAAACAAGTTTATCAGTGGCAAGGCCACAAGGTTGTCTTCATGAAGGTTCACAGGATTGAGCTGCTGCGGGACGTCCTCGATGATGTTCATGGCAAGGTCCGTCTTGTGTCCAGCCCAAATTAGATCGAGGCATGAAATAGTTGCCCCAGCTAGTGTTTAATAGTAGTTTGGATTGTGTCTAATTATCCGAACCTTGCCTGTTATCGACCCCTCTGGGGCTAGTACTCTGTTTGAATCCGTCTATGGGAACTGCTGCTACTTTTGTGTGCCCGTGAATCATGTGAGAACCATCGTAATTGTTGCCGAAACAGATGCGTCCTCACTAGTTTTTTCATGAATATGGCATGGTAAGACATAAGTTGTCACGGTTTATCATACGAGCAGTGTGTGTTTTGATGAAATAGAGCACTCGTTCGAGAACTGTGCGCCGACGTATACATAAGTACTTGTAAACACTGTTGGTGCTACCCCACTTGTAAGCAGTTGTGCAAAACACGGCACATTGGCTCAGCTCGCTTCAACACTAGGCTATCGACCAGCTAACAATCAACAATCTGCTGTCTGACATATAAGCAACTATGTATCTTGTTACAGTGGTTCATGCAGTTAACTGAGGCCACAATGTAAATTCCAAACGTTCACACGCTAGTCCAGCGCTCATGTGGAACACTCACATTAAACTCGTCTTCATAAAAAACTTGAAAAGCATAAGTTAAGCAATTTTATACATCTCAATGATTCATAGAACATAACAAACATATACTAGTTCACAGCAAAAGACAAAGTTGTGAGAAGGTTTACAAATCAGGAAAAAACAAGCAAGGCTTCTCTGAGCAAAGGGCCTCCCGGCAGGCTTAAATTTCCTGGAGTTCACTCTGGTTTTTTCTTGTTGCCACCATCCAGGGTTAGGTTCTCTCATTCCAGGATAACCAATTATAATTGTGGTCTCAGCTGGAATGTTGAACTGAACCATGCAGTGTACTGACCAGGTGAAATTCTTGTGCATTCCACTAAATTTAAGCACCGCTATTTGCAGAAATAAGCAGACCACAATGCCTCTTGTCCGTGCACCTGTCCAAAAAACCGCCGTGCAGCCGTGCCAGCTAGTCCTCGGTCCATGGATGAACTGGTAGAAAGTGCATTCCGGACTAGGATGCAGTTGTTTTCACTCGTCCCTACACTGCAATCAGGAAGTAAAACGTACGAATCAACTTCATTTAGATTGCGTTGGTCATTCTACCTAGTAACTACCAATGTAGGAATACCTGGAAGACGGGTGGTTAGACGACGGCAACGAGGGATAGCCATCTCATTTTGCGCAGCTCTACTAAAACTGAGGTGTGTGCTTTTGATTGTGCGGATAGAAACGATACGGAGACAGACATCCTAAAACGATATGGAGACAGACATCCCTGTTTGCGCAAATATGAAATATGGTTATTTAAACAGTGACATATATTTGCAGTGGCGTATGATTAACAGCAGCATATATTGTGTTATAATTGGCACTAGATTGACAGTATGAAGAGTCCTTAAGTAAGTAGCATCACATCACATCAACACTGCCACTAGATTAACATGCAGAACAATAGCATTAGTATTACTGTCATGAGAGTAGCACATGGTCAGTAAATGTGCAATCAAAGTTGTGCAGTTCCACTGGGATGAAGCAATGTTAGCGGTGTGAGATTTAAGTGTAACTAAAAAAACACAATTCATGGGAAATAAAGCAAGACGGAAGCACTTCATAAAATGGTGGTGCCATTGCTTCAATTTATCGATGGCACTAGACCATTACTTATAGTGACATTAGGTGGCATTGCTTAATGCTTCATGTGATTTTACATTAACGGTAGCGACATGGGCATAGGGACAGCAGGGGCATAAAGTGGTGAGGCAGATGTAGCTGCCGAGAGCGGCAAACACTCAGGAAGCATGTCTGCATTTGTCCCATTTTTTATCTCCTCGGCGACATTTTCCTATGTGAGCATAGGAAATCTAGACCTGCTCATTCTCATTTGCGTTGTCCCCCAACACCCGTCACTTTCTTTCCTTTTTCAACCAAGAGATAGGTCCACTTCCCCCCACCCTTCGCCATCCACCATGCTTTCTTCGTCTTTTCAACCAAGAGACCGGTTGGGTAGCCAGTATCTACTACTTTCCCCCGTTTCCTCTTAGAACCAAGTGCTAGATTCATGCTACAGCTTTCCCACTTTCTTCCCTGTTTGAACTAACTCTTAGAGTCGACAGTATGAACTAGCTTTACCTCTAATAATAGTAAAAGTCTAGGTGGCTTTGGAAAAGCGGACGGAAGTAGAAAAAGATCCACACGAAGGGAGCTGGGGCAGTAGAGCACGGCAGGTTTCGAAGGAATATATACCTGAGGGTCGTCGGCATGTGGCAAAGACAGCGTCGGGAGGCCGCATCTTGGCCACAATATCGCAGGGAGGAAGAAGGGGTCGTAGGCCCTCCCGAGTCGGCGCTCTCTCGGAGAGAACGGCACGGCCGCCGATCGGGACGCGCGGGCAGCCGTTGGTCTCCTCCCTCGCCGCCGACGACAGCATGGAAGATGCACCTACACCCCTGCCCCTGTCGAGGTTGTCCGGCCGGATTTGTGACCAGCCATGAGCTGAGAGAGAGTGTGGCCACCTATGTCTTGCTTAGATCTGGAGAGCATGAGAGAGTGAACGAGAGGAACCCTAGTAAAGCAAGCGCTAAGGCTCCTGCTTATATATATAGTGGAGTGATTTTGTTGTACCAGCTTCAAAAAAATGCGCTCCTACATGTACCAGCGAGTGGGTGTGAGAGAACTAGTGCGTGCGTGCACCGCTTCTCTTCGTGAGAGTACAATATACTATGCCCAAAGAACGTTCGCCGCAAGAGTAATAGTATAAGTGTGTGACGTGTGAGCTAAAATAAAATGTGTGCGACGTCTTTTGTTTTTTAGAAGTTCTGAGGGTAGGGTGTGAAGAGCACATATGTGCGTGACGTCTACCTGCAGATAGACGGTGGGTGCGACGTGCGAGTCTGCGACAGGACTAGGGAGAGTCGTGACTCATGAGGGTGCGTGCGCGTGAGAGAGAGGGGGGCACGTATCAATGCAATGCATGTGTCCGTAAATCATTATCCGACAAATGTTCACCACAAGCCTTTTCCTGATGAACGCCGTAAGAACCGTTAGATCGGCATCCGACAGTGTCAGTTTTGCCATGTCGTTTAACAGAACAGCCACTCCTCCTACACACAAATCTTCCACGTGAGTGTTAGCAACTGCCATATGCTCCCTCCGTTCCAAAATGCAGTGCATATAGGTTTATTGAAAATTCAAACCTCGCAAACTTTTACCGAGTTTTCGTGTACCAAATTGCACATGTAGAATACCCTGTATATATCATTTCATTCATCTTCGAGAGGTAACTATAAAGAAGGGGGAGGAGTCTACAAAGAAAGACCATCGTATCACCCGCAGCAATTTCAACCATCCTTTGGTGTCGAGGAATATCATAGGAACTCTATATGATATGATTTTTATAGGATTTTTTCCTTTAGATCCAATTGGTTCATAGGAATAGATTCATATACTCCACATTTCAAAGGAAATAAACATGATATCATTTCTATAGCTTTAGAGCCACTTGGTTCATATGAATGGATTCCTATACTCCCTTAATTTCAAAGGAAACTAAACATTAGCGTATATTCAATAGAAAAATTCCTATGATATGAACCAAATTACATCTCTTTTCTAATCCCTCCTCATAGGCATTGAGATACATGTCATCTCTAGATTCAATAGAAAAGTTCCTATGATGTGAACCAAATGACATCTCTTTTCCAATCCCTACTCATAGGAATTGAGATACTCCATGTCATCTCTTTCCCTACAACTTCCATGTATACATCTTCTATTCCTAAATAGATAGTACAACCCACTAGTAGCTTTTTTCCAATACATGCAACTATGGCACAAGAACTATATAGTGTGCCAATAACTTTGAAAGATGGTTGCTGGATGAAGCTAATCCGACAGTGCAGAGATGGCATATCCGAGCACTACTGGCCGTTGGATATCATCAACATTCCACCAGATCTGCCACATGTACAATTTAGAAGACTCCATGGTTGAACTTAAGCATAATGCACAAACCTCAAAACACAAGCACTTCTCCTTTGTTCTAGAATCTTCTATATCATAATTGATTTTTTTTCTAAATGAATTGCCATTATTTGTTTTTTATTTTATGCTTTACAATGCACAACCCCATGAATCTTAACATTTTTATAAAACTTATTGATTTTGAATGAGATGAACTATAAGAACCAAACGAACATCTACATCATGCATATATGACTCAAAGCTTTACATGCTATAGTGTGTATTTATTCATAATTTGGTTTCGAAATCTCATGCATTCAATGCATGTGTACCTTACTAGTTTTGAGTAGAGTAGCAAATTTCACACGGCCCTGGGTATATCAAAATGCAGGGCCCATGCATCATTGCCTTTCGGTCGAACCTACGTCCACAATTTTTTGTACGTACTATATCTCCACTGGTCCCCGAACCCAAAATGCTGCCTCGTTCCCGTAAAACCAAGCGGCCCACACATATTTAAGGCGTCGACTCGAACCCGTTTACTATGACGTGGCCCCGCACGCCGTAGTACTCCTACAAACCCTACCGCCGCACACATCATCGGTTTACTTCAAGAGGACGAGGGAGAAGCCGATTTGTAGTGGAGGCGCTTTCAAAAAAAGGATCTGTAGTGGAGACCCCTACCCTAGGGTGCCCTAGGTAGCTGTCGCACGCATCATTGTTTTCTCTTTTCTTTATGCTCTTGCGCCCTAGACTGAAATGATGGTTGCTTCGTCCGTCCAGCTTAATGTGGGAAAGGTGGGGCTTTGTGATTTGACCCCTCATCGCTCATTTTCTACTACTGCGGCGCTACGACCGGGGTCCCTCCAATTCCAACCGCTGCTCCGAACTGTAATTTGGTGCATCGCACGTGGAACAAGACGGTGGATGAGCCACATGTTGGCCAAAGGGGTCCTGTTAAGTGTGTCACAATTTCATGTGCGGACTGACCCTGCTTGAGTTGCTACGCCAACACGACAGGAGCAGCCTACCACTTGGTTTTGCTCCTTGGTGAATCCCGACTATATTGATCTAAAAAGATACATGCTGAACTATCCTCTCCGTCTCGGTTTTTTATTCTTAGGCGCCTCGGTTTATAGGGTGTGCACGTAGTTCTAGGTCATCCATTTGACTAACTAAATATGAGTTACTATGTCACAAAAAGTATATCAGTGGATTCTTAAGCGGATGTAGTTGTATTTAAAAGTCGAGGGCGAGGCTTTTCCTACGCGGTAGGCGGGGCAGTTCCACCTAGTTGGTTCAACAGAGACGCGAGAAGATGAGGGAGTAGGCTGCTGCAAACGTAGGGCTGTGTGATTTGACAGCGAGTTACAGCTGGACAGGTGGGGCCCCGTGATTTGACTTGCCATTATCATTTTAACTGCGGCGCTACGACCGGCATGAGTCTCCCGATTCCTGACCACCTCCATACAGGTGCCTCTCCCAATGCTCCACCATGTAGTTGAGGTTGGCTCTTGCATGAGAGCCCACTTCTCCACTTTTTCCTTGCCTCTTTCCTCCACATATGCAAAAATGCCATGTAAAGCGGGCTTATAGCCCACTATTGTAGTACTTACTTGCTCCTACAGGTGCTAAGCTTGCCACATAGGCATAAAGTCTGATGTGGAAAGTTTGGCGACCCAAGGAAGAAACGGTGCTAAGCTCGTGTACCTAGGTCAAAAGACAATTTTGAGTCTTTAGCTAATTAAATGAAGCAAACTTAGCAACAAAAAACTAATAAGCACCTATGCATTGGGGACTTGATTGCTAAGCCATTTAATGCCCTTAGCACCTCATCTAAGCACCATTTCATTGGAAGAGGTCACTCCTTGGCAAATGCAATAAATACTACTCCCTCTGTCCCATAATATAAGAACATTTTTGGCACTACACTAGTGTCAAAAACGTTCTTATATTATGAGACGGAGGGAGTACGAAGAAAGAGATAGAGAGAAGTAAAAAATACACTTATAGCCAACCTTATAGCTAACCTTGTTGTAGTATGAGTGACTAAGTGATGACATGGCAACATCAGATAGCCTAACGCACCGTGTTAAATCTCTAAGGGCGCGACCGCGCGAGCGACGCGACGGTCGTGGTAGGCACGACCATGATACGGGCTGCTAGTAGCCCTTGGATCTAAGATCGAATGGTCGCATGCTAAGTTGCTGAAAATTTGTAGAATAACCCTCCAGGATAGGATATTCACCCATAGGTCTAGAATCACGCCATGCAATCGTTCGTTCTCAGATCCAAGGGCTCTCGGAAGCCCGTATCATGGGAGAATGGAAAGCCACTACCCTGTCGTTCGCATGCTGGCAGTTTGCTCCTACTCGTCCCTGCACGTCCTTTAATATTACGGCGGTTCGCTCCTAGTCGTCCCGTCCTTTCACATTACGGCAGTTCCACTAATCCTAACCCACCTCCCAAATCCATGGCGTCCCAAATCTCCATGATCGGCAGTGAGTACAAGGTTAGAACCATCACCGGCGATGAGTTCGACGTCATCTACACCCGTTCTTCTGCGATGGTGAAAGGATGCCTTTCTCACTTCAGACGCATGTTCAAAAACTCAGATAATGAGTGGGTCGCTGGGCTAGATGTTGAGTACACAACAGTCCTGGGACGAGAGAAGGATCTAAAGGAGGAAGACAGGAAGAAGCCCGCCGTGATCCAGGTTTGCGTGCATGACTTATGCTTGGTCTACCACATATACCATGCCGATGTTGAATGCCTAGATTTTAAGAACTTCCTCAAGAGCAACCTAGTCAAATTTGTTACTGTAGACTTTAGGAACGACAAGGATGTCCTGGGTCAGATAGGCCTCGTTGTAGGCAACCCCTTCGACCTCCAGAAGAATCAGCTGCTGCCCTCCAATGTCCAGCCTTCAATGCTGACCCTGGCAGGAGCCATGGTTCATCCTTCGTACGGTAAACTGGAGAAACCTCAATACATGTTTCATCGTCATGCATGGCAGCGGAATGTACTAGATATAGACCACATCCACTATGCTGCAATGGATGGCTACCTTTGTTTCAATATCTACAAGGGTTGGATGAAGAGCAAGAGCCAAGTGTGCGGTTCAAGCAAAGAAGTATCGGCCAAGAGGAAGAGGGACAAGGACGACGTCGAGGACGTGGACGAGGACCCCGAGTGAGTAAGGTGTCAGTGTCGTTGCTCATGGTGGTTCTACTGCAGTGTCTACTGGATTAGTTGCATAGTTTAATTTCAGGTGTGCTTAGCTTAATTTGAGGGTTGTGTTATGTTGAGCCCCCAGCAGAACTATGTTATGTTTCTTCTCGTTACTTTAACTCTTCAGTATGTACATACTACTAGTATTTCTTTAATAGAATTTAGCACCCCATTTAAGCACGTACTAGCTTTTTAATAGTACTATATGCATAATTTGGCGACGAGTGCTCTCTATATGTACCACCGTTTTTTTAAATTTCAATTTTTGCTCCATGGCGCAATCCATCGATACTACTACTGTACAAAAGTATACATTTTTTAAAAGGCTAGAGTACTGTTCATCACATATATAGCCAGTTAAATTCTCAACCTAGAACGACGTGCATGCCATGTAAACCGATACGGAGGAAGTATAGTAAAAATGAGGTGAATTTACCGAGCGATCGGCGGGGGAGCATGGCCTGTCATGCGGTCCCACGTGTCATGATGTACCAAGGCGATGCGCGTGTCCCTCTTGAGGCAGAAGCAATACTACGTGGTTTGAGATGATGGCGAACCGAAGTGGGAAGGTGCGGCATTGTGATTTGACGTCTCATTGCTCATTACTACTACTAGGCCGGTACGAGTGGGGTGCGTCCCCCTGCTGTTCTGCACTGTTATTTGGTGCTTGACACGTCGACCCGGTTGCTATATGTCCCACATGTCGGCGACAGGAAGTACAGAATTCATGAAAGGGAGCGTCGACGGAGGAGTATACTACAGAACTCATGAAAGGGAGTGACTTAGTTTTGGAAAAATCTGATTTTACGGAGTACGTACCCACTAGGGTTTATAGGGCCCATCTAAAAAACATTCGTTTTTCCGTTTGATAAGTCTCAGTTCTACTACTAGTAGTAGTACCATTACATGTTGGATTTCGAGGTGCGTTAGATCACCCGATGCAAGCAGTGTCAAGAGGAAACTCACTAATGCATGTAGAAGTTCATGGAAATTTAGTGGTCTTTTTTCGTCATTCATGCATTCATTCTAATTAATGCCTCGGTAAACATAACTTCTTGACAAAAACGAGCGTACTAATTACTTGTGCAAACTATGAAATTAATTTGACCACTCACCGTCTACCTTGGTTGGACTGATTTTGAAATTGAGCAATAAAATGGAAAGGAGGGAGTAGTAACTTTTGTCTCGATTACTGATACGTCTCCAACGTATCTATAATTTTTTATTGTTCCATGCTATTATATTACCTGTTTTGGATGTTTATGGGCTTTACTTTACACTTTTATATCATTTTTTGGACTAACCTACTAACCGGAGGCCCAGCCCGTATTGCTGTTTTTTTGCCTATTTCAGTATTTCAAAGAAAAGGAATATCAAACGAAGTCCAAACGGAATGAAACCTTCGGGAGCGTGATTTTTGGAACGAACATGATCCAGAGGACTTGGAGTGCACGTCAAGAAGCGATCGACGAGGCCACGAGGGTGGAGGGCGCGCCCTTCCCTGGTGGGCGCGCCCCCTTGTCTCGTGGGCCCCTCGGGCGTCCACCGACCTACTTCTTCCTCCTATATATACCCACGTACCCCAAAAATATCAGGGGGCGACCACGAAAAACTATTTCCACCACCGTAACATTCTGTATCCGCAAGATCCCATCTTGGAGGCTTCGCCGGCGCTCCGCCGGAGGGGGAACCGACCACGGAGGGCTTCTACATCAACACCATAGCCCTTCCGATGAGTTGTGAGTAGTTTACCACAGACCTTCGGGTCCATAGTTATTAGCTAGATGGCTTCTTCTCTCTTTTTGGATCTCAATACAATGTTCTCCCCCTCTCTCGTTGAGATCTATTCGATGTAACTCTTTTTGCGGTGTGTTTGTCGAGATCCGATGAATTGTGGGTTTATGATCAAGTTTATCTATGAGAAATATTTGAATCTCCTCTTAATTCTTTTATGTGTGATTAAGTTATCTTTGCAAGTCTCTTCGAATTATCAGTTTGGTTTGGCCTACTAGATTGATCTTTCTTGCAATGGGAGAAGTGCTTAGCTTTGGGTTCAATCTTTCGGTGTCCTTTCCCAGTGACAGCAGGGGCAGCAAGGCACGTATTGTATTGTTGCCATCGAGGATAAAAAGATGGGGTTTATATCATATTACATGAGTTTATCCCTCTACATCATGTCATCTTTCTTAATGCGTTGCTCTGTTCTTATGAACTTAATACTCTAGATGCATGCTGGATAGCGGTCGATGTGTGGAGTAATAGTAGTAGATGCAGAATCATTTCGATCTACTTGTCACGGACGTGATGCCTATATACATGATCATGCCTAGATAATCTCATAATTATTCGCTTTTCTATCAATTGCTCGACAGTAATTTGTTCACCCACCGTAATACTTATGCTATCTTGAGAGAAGCCACTAGTGAAACCTATGGCCCCCGGGTCTATCTTTTATCATATAAGTTTGCTATTTACTTTTATTTGCATCTTTACTTTTCCAATCTATATTACAAAAATACCAAAAATATATTTATCTTATCATATTATCTCTATCAGATCTCACTTTCGCAAGTGGCCGTGAAGGGATTTACAACCCCTTTATCGCGTTGGTTGCGAGTTCTTTGTTTGTTTGTGTAGGTGCGTGGGACTTCTGAGGAGCCTCCTACTGGATTGATCCCTTGGTTCTAAAAAACTGAGGGAAATACTTACGCTAATGTGCTGCATCACCCTTTCCTCTTCAAGGAAAACCAACGCAAGCTCAAGACGTAGCAAGAAGGATTTCTGGCGCCGTTGCCGGGGAAGCTTCCATCAAGTCAAGACATACCAAGTACCCATCACAAACTCATCTCCCTCACATTTACATTAGTTGCCATTTGCCTCTCGTTTTCCTCTCCCCCACTTCACCCTCGCCGTTTTATTTGCCCTCTCTTTCCCAATCTTCTTCTCCTCCCTTTTTCGCTTGCCTTTTCTGCCTGCTTGTGTGTTGGATTACTTGTTGCCATGGCACAAGATAATACCAAATTGTGTGATTTTTCCAATACCAATAATAATGATTTCCTTAGTACTCCGATTGCTCCTCTTAATGATGCTGAGTCTTGTGAAATCACTCCTGCTTTGCTAAATCTTGTTATGAAAGATCAATTCTCCGGCCTTCCTAGTGAAGATGCTGCTACCCATCTAAACAACTTTGTTGACTTGTGTGATATGCAAAAGAAGAAAGATACGGATAATGATATTGTTAAATTGAAGTTATTTCCGTTTTCACTTAGAGATCGTGCTAAAGTTTGGTTTTCGTCTTTGCCTAAAAATAGTATTGATTCTTGGAACAAGTGCAAAGATGCTTTTATCTCTAAGTATTTTCCTCCCGCTAAGATTATCACTATTAGGAACGATATTATGAATTTTAAACAACTTCATCATGAGCATGTTGCCCAATCTTGGGAAAGAATGAAATTGATGATTCGCAATTGCCCTACTCATGGTTTGAATTTATGGATGATCATACAAAATTTTTATGCCGGCTTGAATTTTGCTTCTAGAAATCTTTTAGATTCGGCCGCGGGAGGCACGTTTATGGAAATCACCTTAGGAGAAGCTACCAAACTCCTTGATAATATTATGGCTAATTATTCTCAATGGCACACCGAAAGATCTACTAGTAAAAAAGTGCATGCTATAGAAGAAATTAATGTTTTCAGTGGAAAGATGGATGAACTTATGAAATTGTTTGCTACTAAGAGTGTTTCTATTGATCCCAATGATATGCCTTTGTCTACTTTGATTGAGAATAATAATGAATCTATAGATGTGAATTTTGTTGGTAGGAATAATTTTGGTAACAATGCTTATAGAGGAAACTTTAATCCTAGACCGTTCCCTAGTAATTCCTCTAATAATTATGGAAATTCCTACAATAATTCTTATGGTTATTTTAATAAGATACCCTCTGATTTTGAGAATAGTGTGAAAGAATTTATGATCTCTCAAAAGAATTTTAATGCCTTGCTTGAAGAAAAGCTTAAAGTTGATGATTTGGCTAGGAACTTTGATAGGATTTCGCTTGATATTGGTTCTTTGAAACTTAGATCTACTCCTCCTAAGCATGATATCAACGAGTCCCTCAAGGCTATGAGGACTTCCATTGATGAGTGCAAAGAAAGAACCCCTAGATTGCTTGCTAAGAAAGATTGCTTTATAAAAGCGTGTTCTTCTAGTTTCCACGAAAATAATGATGAAGATCTTAAAGTTATTGATGTGTCCCCAATTAAATCTTTGTTTTGCAATATGAATCTTGATAATGATGGGACTGGATATGATCCACCTTTGCCTAGAAGGCGTTCCAAAAATTCAGAATTTTTAGATCTTGATGCAAAAATTGGTAAAAGTGAGATTGATATTAAAACTCTAGATAATAAATTTACTATTGCGGATTTCAATAAATTTAATTATGATAATTGTTCTTTGATAGATTGTGTTTCCATGTTGCAATCCGTGCTAGATTCTCCTCATGCCTATAGTCAAAATAAAGCTTTTACCAAACATATTGTTGATGCCTTGATGCAAACTTATGATGAAAAACTTAATTTGGAAGTTTCTATAACTAGAAAACTTTATGATGAATGGGAACCTACTATAAAGATTAGAATTAAATATCATGAGTGTTATGCTTTGTGTGATTTGGGCGCTAGTGTTTCCACGATTTCGAAAACTTTATGTGATATTCTAGGTTTCCATGATCTTGATGATTGCTCTTTAAATTTGCACCTTGCGGATTCCACCATTAATTAGCCTATGGGAAGAATCAATGATGCTCTTATTGTTGCAAATAGGAATTTGGTGCCCATAGATTTTATCGTTCTTGATATAGATTGCAATCTTTCTTGTCCTATTATTCTTGGTAGACCTTTCCTTAGAATGATTGGTGCAATTATTGATATGAAGGAAGGAAATATCATATTCCAATTTCCATTAAGGAAAGGCATGGAGCACTTTCCAAGAAAGAAAATCAAATTACCTTATGAATCTATCATGCGAGCTACTTATGAATTGAGTGCCAAAGATGACACTACTTAGATCTATCCTCGCTTTTATGCCTAGATAGGGGCATTAAACGATAGCGCTAGTTGGGAGGCAACCCAATTTTCTTTGTGTTTTTTGTTTTTGGTTCTGTTTAGTAATAAATTTATCATCTACCTTCTGTTTAGATGTGTTTTTATGTTTTAATTAGTGTTTGTGCCAAGTAGAACCTATAGGATTTTCTTGGATGATAACTATTTGATCTTGCTGAAAAATCCAGAAACTTTCTGTTCACGAAAACAATTGTTTAAAATCACCAGAACGTGATAAAATACTGATTCCAATTGCAGTAGATCAATAAACAAATTATCTAGGTCTTCCTATTTTGGTAGAATTCTTTGAGTTCCAGAAGTGTGCGTTAGTTACAGATTACTACAGACTGTTCTGTTTTTGACAGATTCTGTTTTCCATGTGTTGTTTGCTTATTTTGATGAATCTATGGCTAGTAAATTAGTTTATAAACCATAGAGAAGTTGGAATACAGTAGGTTTAACACCAATATAAATAAATAATGACTTCATTACAGTACCTTGAAGTGGTGTTTTGCTTTCTTTCGCTAACGGAGCTTACGAGATTTCTGTTGAGTTTTGTGTTGTGAAGTTTTCAAGTTTTGGGTAAAGATTTGATGGACTATGGGATAAGGAGTGGCAAGAGCCTAAGCTTGGGGATGCCCATGGAACCCCAAGATATTCAAGAATAGCCAAAAGCCTAAGCTTGGGGATGCCCCGGGAAGGCATCCCCTCTTTCGTCTTCGTTTATTGGTAACTTTACTTGGAGCTATATTTTTATTCACCACATGATATGTGTTTTGCTTGGAGCGTCTTGTATGATATTAGTCTTTGCTTTTTAGTTTGCCACAATCATCCTTGCTGTACACACCTTTTGGGAGAAACCCACGTGATTAGAATTTATTAGAATACTCTATGAGCTTCACTTATATCTTTTGAGCTAAATAGTTTTTGCTCTAGTGCTTCACTTATATTTTTTAGAGCACGGTGGTGGCTTAATTTTGTAGAAATTGTTGATCTCTCATGCTTCACTTATATTATTTTGAGAGTCTTTTAGAACAGCATCGTATTTGCTATGGTTATAAAATTGGTCCTAGAATGATGGGCATCCAAGTTGGGTATAATAAAAACTATCATAGAAAGTGAATTGGATGCTATGATCAATTTGATACTTGATAATTGTTTTGAGATATGGAGGTAGTGATATTAGAGTCATGCTAGTTGGGTGATTATGAATTTGAAGAATACTTGTGTTGAAGTTCGTGATTCCCGTAGCATGCACGTATGGTGAACCGCTTTGTGATGAAGTCGGAGCATAATTTATTTATTGATTGTCTTCCTTATGAGGGGCGGTCGGGGACGAGCGATGGTATTTTCCTACCAATCTATCCCCCTAGGAGCATGTCCGTTATACTTTGTTTTTGATGGCTTGTAGATTTTTTGCAATAAGTATATGAGTTCTTTTGACTAATGTTGAGTCCATGGATTATACGCACTCTCACCCTTCCACCATTGCTAGCCTCTCTTGTGCCGCACAACTTTCGCCGGTACCATACACCCACCATATACCTTCCTCAAAACAGCCACCATACCTACCTATTATGGCATTTCCATAGCCATTCTGAGATATATTGCCATGCAACTTTCCACCGTTCCGTTTATATGACACGTATCATCATTGTCATATTGCTCTTTGCATGATCATGTAGTTGGCATTGTATTAGTGGCAAAGCCACCTCCATAATTTCATACATGTCGCTCTTGATTCATTGCATATCCCGGTACACTGCCGGAGGCATTCATATAGAGTCATATCTTGTTCTAAGTGTTGAGTTGTAAATAAATAAAAGTGTGATGATCTTCATTATTAGAGCATTGTCCCAGTGAGGAAAGGATGATGGAAACTATGATTCCCCCACAAGTCGGATGAGACTTCGGACTTTAAAAAAAAGAGAAAGCCAAATAAAAAAATGAGAGAAAAGAGAGAAGGGACAATGCTACTATCCTTTTTACCACACTTGTGCTTCAAAGTAGCACCATGATCTTCATGATAGAGAGTCTCCTATGTTGTCACTTTCATATACTAGTGGGAATTTTCATTATAGAACTTGGCTTGTATATTCCAATGATGGGCTCCCTCAAAATGCCCTAGGTCTTCGTGAGCAAGCGAGTTGGATGCACACCCACTTAGTTTATTTTGTTGAGCTTTCATACATTTATAGCTCTAATGCATCCGTTGCATGGCAATCCCTACTCACTCACATTGATATCTATTAATGGGCATATCCATAGCCCGTTGATACGCCTAGTTGATGTGAGACTATCTTCATTTTTGTCTTCTCCACAACCACCATTCTATTCCATATAATGTGCTATGTCCATGGCTCACGCTCATGTACTGCGTGAAAGATTGAAAAAGTCTGAGATTACTAAAGTATGAAACAATTGCTTGGCTTGTCATCGGGGTTGTGCATGATTAAATACTTTGTCTGATGAAGATAGAGCATAGCCAGACTATATGATTTTTGTAGGGATAACTTTCTTTAGCCATGCTATTTTGAGAAGACATAATTACTTTGATTAGTATGCTTGAAGTATTACTATTTCTTATGTCAATATGAACTTTTATTTTGAATCATTTGGATCTGAACATTCATGCCACGATAAAGAAAATTACATTGAGAATTATGCTAGGTAGCATTCCACATCAAAAATTCTGTCTTTATCATTTACCTATTCGAGGACGAGCAGGAATTAAGCTTGGGGATGCTTGATACGTCTCCAACGTATCTATAATTTTTGATTGTTCCATGCTATTATATTACCTGTTTTGGATGTTTATGGGCTTTACTTTACACTTTTATATCATTTTTGGGACTAACCTACTAACCGGAGGCCCAGCCCGTATTGCTGTTTTTTTTTGCCTATTTCAGTATTTCGAAGAAAAGGACTATCAAACGGAGTCCAAACGGAATGAAACCTTCGGGAGCGTGATTTTTGGAACGAACGTGATCCAGAGGACTTGGAGTGCACGTCAAGAAGCGATCAAGGAGGCCACGGGGGTGGAGGGCGCGCCCTTCCCTGGTGGGCGCGCCCCCCTGTCTCGTGGGCCCCTCGGGCGTCCACCGACCTACTTCTTCCTCCTATATATACCCACGTACAACGAAAACATCAGAGGCGACCACGAAAAACTATTTCCACCACCATAACCTTCTGTATCCGCGAGATCCCATCTTGGAGCCTTCGCCGGCGATCCGCCGGAGGGGGAATCGACCACGGAGGGCTTCTACATCAACACCATAGCCCTTCCGATGAGTTGTGAGTAGTTTACCACAGACCTTCGGGTCCATAGTTATTAGCTAGATGGCTTCTTCTCTCTTTTTGGATCTCAATACAATGTTCTCCCCCTCTCTCGTGGAGACCTATTCGATGTAACTCTTTTGGCGGTATGTTTGTCGAGATCCGATGAATCATGGGTTTATGATCAAGTTTATCTATGAGAAATATTTGAATCTCCTCTGAATTCTTTTATGTGTGATTAAGTTATCTTTGCAAGTCTCTTCGAATTATCAGTTTGGTTTGGCCTACTAGATTGATCTTTCTTGCAATGGGAGAAGTGCTTAGCTTTGGGTTCAATCTTGCAGTGTCCTTTCCCAGTGACAGCAGGGGCAGCAAGGCACGTATTGTATTGTTGCCATCGAGGATAAAAATATGGGGTTTATATCATATTGCATGAGTTTATCCCTCTACATCATGTCATCTTTCTTAATGCGTTGCTCTGTTCTTATGAACTTAATACTCTAGATGCATGCTGGATAGCGGTCGATGTGTGGAGTAATAGTAGTAGATGCCGAATCGTTTCGATCTACTTGTCACGGACGTGATGCCTATATACATGATCATGCCTAGATAATCTCATAATTATTCGCTTTTCTATCAATTGCTCGACAGTAATTTGTTCACCCACCGCAATACTTATGCTATCTTGAGAGAAGCCACTAGTGAAACCTATGGCCCCCGGGTCTATCTTTTATCATATAAGTTTGCTATTTACTTTTATTCGCATCTTTACTTTTCCAATCTATATTACAAAAATACCAAAATATATTTATCTTATCATATTATCTCTATCGATCTCACTTTCGCAAGTGGCCGTGAAGGGATTGACAACCCCTTTATTGCGTTAGTTGCGAGCTCTTTGTTTGTTTGTGTAGGTGCGTGGGACTTCTGAGGAGCCTCCTACTGGATTGATACCTTGGTTCTCAAAAACAGAGGGAAATACTTACGCTACTGTGCTGCATCACCCTTTCCTCTTCAAGGAAAACCAACGCAAGCTCAAGACGTAGCAATTACTATTGGTGGCCTTGTATAGATGCAAAATGTATTTTTTTTATAGTGGCCTTGTATAAGTAAATGGAGGGAGTACTAAAGGACATATATATTCCAAAGAATATGATAATCTCTCTAACCAAGGTATTAGGGACGAGGAGTAAACGGAGGGAGTAGTAAAATTTTCTCCTCGTCCCGCGAGCCACCGCGAGCGTGGGCGAGGGAGCGGGCGTAAGGCGTACAGTAGTAGTACTACTACTACTTGTAAGCAAGCTTCACCTCATCCTGCGAGCCACCACGCCCGTGGGCGGGGAGACGGCGTACTAAGAAAGCTTCTCCTCGTTTTGCGAGTTGACGGGACACATCAAAAGTACTCTAGTGTATAGAGCCTTGACTCTAAGGTAGGCCCCACATGGTTTGCCTCTTTTTCAACATAACACGTCAAGTCGCAATTTGTTCATTCATCCGTGGTAGACTATCCTCCCTCCACCAAGTGGACAACCAGTACACGTGTCAAATTACCATGTGGGCTGCCTTTTTGTACAGAAATGAGCTCCACCGTGTACCCGCGCAGGTGTGGTTGGGAAAGAGACGGGAGTACGTGCATCGTGCGTGCACCTCTTCTCTTCGTGCACGTCCCCCACCTACATGGGTGTGTGTGAGAGAGATACAAACCTAGACATAATGCGTCATCCATCCCCATGCCTCCGCCCAGTCCGACCACCAGTCACCACCACGCCCCACTCCTCCTCACCTTATCTCTCATCTTTCTCCCTCCATTTTTAAATACAAGGGGCCACTATCAAAATTACAATTTGCAGATATACAAGGCCATTAACACTAATCAATGAAACATTAATGGTGTTCGCCTCGTAGTACTAGCAAAGGAGGACATTAATTATCCCATGCATGCATGCGGGAGTGTGAGCATTGGCTTGATGTGCATGAAAGAGAAGAATACACGGCAAACAAGGAAACAAGGTGGCTTGCAACATTGACATAGAAGACATTAATTTTTGCCTTAGTACCTGTAATATGGGTTTGTGGCCTTGTATACAAAAATGGAGTCCGATAAAATTCTCGAGATACCATTTATCCGATAAAATTCTCGAGATATCATTAGTTTTTACAAAATGGGATTACTCCTGCATGGGTCAATCACAACAGGTGTTTTGTAAAAAAATGCATCTTGATGTTCCGTGCAATGCACGGGGCATCTTGCTAGTCCATGAAAACAACACATGGCAAAATTCCACGGCGAACGAGGGATTTGAATCTGTTGCGAGGGGCTGTTTGGATCTTGCCCGAGGTAGCCAAAATATTGGCGATCTTGCTAGTCCATGAAAACAACACATGGCAAAATTCCACGGCGAACGAGGGATTTGAATCTGTTGCGAGGGGCTGTTTGGATCTTGCCCGAGGTAGCCAAAATATTGGCGACCCTTTTGTCCACCGGTGCCTTCGCCATCGATGAATGAGGAATGGCTCGGTTGCTCATGCATCCTCCAGCACGCACGTTGGAGACGAGCTCGCACGCTGTGTTTTTTTGTCCCACCACGCCGCCCGCAGACCGACCGGCGACCCGCAAATTACGCCATCCAACCGTAGCCGCACACATTATGACAGCAACTCAACCAATCGGACAAAATTCACGCAAACACGTAGACAAACTGATATTTCATATAAACAACGATGGAAATCATATAAAATATTTTCATACATACATGACGGATTTCATTACATTCAAATGAACTACGCGGTGCTAGTTCTGGACAGCACAGGTATATAATACCTGGCCTAAATGGTCGCCCGTCGATCGATTTGTGTTCCTCATGTCCGGCAGCACGATCACCTGACTGCCGGGAGCCCCGGAGGTATATGCTTCAGCGCAAAGGACGGCTCGCTTCCCCACTGCCCAACTGATATCATTGGCTGATGCCGAAGATGATGGTGGCCGGCACCGGTTCGAGTTCATCACCGGCCACTACTTCGCCATGGCCGGCACCGGCTCGAGTTCATCCTAACATTCCCCTCTTCCGTGGAGCCCATGCGGGGTCGACGAAGGTCCTCGCAACAAAAGGATCCGGCAAGACACCTGCTGTGTACGCCGGCGTCGCCTCCGCGGTGGCCTTCATGGGACCCAAGCGGCGGCGGCCTCCCGGGTTCTACTTCTCCTCGATGATGGCGGCGGACGCGGAGGCGCTGGCCACCGACTCATCGCTCTCCGCGCACCCCGCTTTTGTCGCTGCTTGCATGGCGCGGCCACCGGCATGGGAGTCTCGGCCACAGAAACGAGAGACGCGGTACGAGGCGGCGGCATGGACGTCAGCAACGACGCTCGTGCGCTGCTCCTCATCGAGCTGGCCAGGAGCGGCGAGTTGCTGAACCGCGCGCCGGCTTGGGGCGGCAACTGGCTCCGTCGGGCGAGGGGTGGGAGGTGGATCTGCGAGCTGCATAGCTCGTATCCGGTGGGCTACCCAGCCGCCGTGGATGCGGAATAACTACTCTTCGTAAGCCATTGTAAGAGTGGACAAAATGGTGAAGGAGGAGATAGGGGAGCAGCGTTGTGTGATTCTTGGCCGGCGTTTGGCCTCGTTTAAATAGGAGATTAAATAGACGGCGGACGGGAGGAGCTCGGCCGGTGTTGCGTTTAATGCCGGCCCGGTCATGAACGGACGTGTGTCCAGAGTGGGTTTCTCGACTTCCACACGGGCGGTTTTCATGGAGGCATTTGAATGCGGCAAGGAGGCGTGTTCAGCCGGGCGTGCAGCGAGTGGTGCCCTCGACTCTGACCTAGGACACCGCGCCTTTCTTCCACTGACGTGTGGGCTCTTTGGGTACATGGCCTGCATGTCAGTGACCCAACGCAGGCAGCGCACAGCAGAGGAACCTTTGGTGGGCCAGGGCGGTCAGAAGCAGGCATTTCATAAACTGATGATTGTTCATTGAGTGTGACGTCATCTTTTTCATGTAGATAAGCCTACTATGTTGCCAGCCCATTCGATACGTTGTGATTCATAAAGACCGCTGCAAACATCAATGTTCTGCTTATCACAGATAAGATTGATTAATACCCGTAACAATCCATGTCCTTAACAAAGGGTGCATGCACGTATAGGTTGAGCGTGTTTCTTGCGTCGTGTGCTGTGTGCATCCAGGCGTGCGAGTGTTGCGTGCGTGAAAGGGTACGTTTCAGTGTTGCATGCATGGGTGCGTATGTGCGTGTGTTCATGAGTGCATGTGTACGTGTTAGTGTTGCACGCCTGCATGCGTGCGTGTGTACGTTATGTGTACGTGTCAGTGTTGCACGCCTGCATGCGTGTGTGTCTTGCGTGCGTGCATGTGTACGTGCGGGGTGAGGCTACACGTCAGTCGACTGACTTCTTCATCTCTGGTCATTTGATTTTCCAGCCGTTGGATACGAAATCAAGGGCCTCCAGTTTATCATCAAACTCCACCCCCTGAGCCGCCAGCCACCACCGGCCGAACCGCCGGCCCCCGCCGCCCGCGGCCGGCCCGCGCCTCCATGCCGCCCCGCCCTCCCCGAAACCTCTCCCCACCGCCGGTCCGCCG
>NC_057799.1:614737455-614759605 GCF_018294505.1 Triticum aestivum
AGGTCTCACGACTTCGAATACCCACCGACCACTAATTTATTACCATTTCTGTCCTTCATATACGCGCTAACGGGTGGGCCCTATGGTAATGTGCGCTGCTGAATGTGGACCGTTTGACTGGTCAATTGATCGTGTTATCAACAAATTACGGAGCTGTATGGTGAGCCAGTGACCGTATGATCACCCTAAAATGTACTCCTATTTTATTAACACAGTACAGACTGAAACTACCATTTCTTTCTTTCATATACGAGCTGACAGGTGGGCCCCACGGTTACGCGCCCCGATGGTGCAACACTAGTTGCACCGCGTGGAACGTTTGACTGGTCAATTGATTGTGTCATCAACAAAATACGGAGTTGTACGGGTGAGCCAGTGACCGTATAATCATAAAATGTATTTGTTTAACACGGTACAGACGCAAGGGCTCATATATACGCGCAAGCACTCACCGCTATAAGCGCACACACGCGGACCCTACCCCTATGAGCACCTTCGAGAGAGTGGGCCAGCATATGATCTTGAGATTTTACGAAGTCACCATAGGTGCCTCGTAGTCGAGTGGAACGTCTCCTCCCACTGAACGCACATCGCCGGAAAATACTGAAATTAACACAAGATAAATGCGAGCACCGGGACTTTAACCTTGGTGGGCTCGAGAAACCACTGTCCTCCTAACCATCCAACCACATGTTGGTTAGCACGACAAAATGTATGTGGTGACCGTGATGAGCTTATTCTGAAGTCCAGTGACCATATCGTGCTTTCGCTTCAAATACAATGACCGTAAGTGTCGTCAACAAAATACGGAGCACGCATCAAATGCAAAGTCCATCAGTGTCATCAACAAAATATGGAGACGTATCGTGAGCTAGATACCGTATGATCACCACGAGAATGTATACGATGACCGTAATGAGCATATTCTGAAGTCCAGTGACCGTATAGTGCTTTAGCTTGAAATACATTGACCATCACGCGTGAATGTGTTGTGGGCATGCATACTTTTAGAGGGCCGAGAGATAGTTTGTGTGCGTACGTGAAAGTGGTGTAGAAAGAGCACTACAAAAAAAGACACATCCATGACATTTTGGGCCGAACGAAATTTTTTACTGTCATAGTTATGACACTTCTAAGACGATAGTTGTGACAAAACCCGGTATCATCATAGATGTGGTGGGCTCCTACTTCTATGACAAAAAATCATGACAGAAAATGGGCTTTTCTTCCTGGGCGGGCCGGAGACGCAGCTGCATGACATTCTTTGGGCCATCCATGACGGAAAAAACCGTGGTAGAAGCGAGGGCGAGGAAAATTTCGAGGAGTTCCCGGTTACGGTGGGTGGTCGGGGGCCGAGCGATGCGCCTTTATATCATACACGTACGCGCGTGTGTGCGAGGCGTTGGGCTCTAACTGAACCCGAGCGAGGCGTCGCCTAACTGAACCTGAGCGATTGCACTGCAGGCTACGCATTACTGAACCCGAGCGATCGAGCGATTCCTTCGCTACTGCTGCCAACTAAAGCCGATCGATGCTGCCTCTGGATGAACAGTGAGCGTTGCAGGGGGGTTTGGATGAATAGTGAGCGTTGCGGGGGGGTTGGATGAACAGTGAGCGATGGGGTGGATGAATAGGACCCCGTGGCGTTGCCTCTGGATGAACAGGACCCCGATCGATCGAGCCGGTTGGGGCTGGATGAACAGGACTCCATGGAGGGCTAGATGAACAAGACGACCCCGTGGAGGGCTGGATGAACAGTAGACGGTGGAGGGGTGGATGAACAGTAGCTCGGGGAGGGGTGGTTGAACAGGAGCCCGTGGAGAGGGGTGGTTGAACAGCAGCCGGCGGAGTAGCGCGCGGTGGAGGCTGGATGAACAGGAGCTCGTGGAGGCTGGAGGAGGTCGACGGTGGATGAACAGTAGCCCGTGGAGGCTGGAGGAGGCCGACGGTGGAGATGAACAGTATCTCGTGGAGTCCCGTTTTCCGGTACGCCACACCCCTCTCGATGAACAGGACCCACGTTTCGACCGTAGCGCTCCAACACAAGTCCATTTCATCCGTTTTACGGTAAGCCACACCCCTCCCGATCGACAGGACCATGTTTCGACCGTAGGAGGTCCGTTTCCTCCGTTTTGCGATACGTCAGACCCCTCCCGATGAATAGGATCCCGTTTCGAACATGGCCGGTCGAACACAAGGCCGTTTCCTCCGTTCTGCGGTACGCCAGGCCTTGTTTCCATCGCCTGTTCCGTCCAAGCCCTCCCGATGAACACGATGACGCATTCCATTCCGACCCAGCCGGTTGGCTCCCCATGAACACGATGACGACGCTATTTCTCCGTTCCGACCCAGCCATGTACACGAGCCCTGGCCGTACGTATGCGCGAGTAGGCGTTCGAGACCCCGCCAGTATGTACACATACGTGGCCGTATTTTCTTTCTTGCACACTGGCCGCTGTACGTACGTGTACATGCTACGTGCGCGCCTCTACTACAACACGTGCGCGCCTCTACATCGACCAGTTTGTACGTACACGTTCGCGACCAGAATGACAACGCTACGTACGCTCCGACCAGGTGGGCCCCGACTGTCAGGCACTTCCTTGCGTGCGAAGATGTAGCTGGTGGGTCCTAGCAATCAGGGGGGGCGAATCGTTTTTTTTTGGATGCACTTCCTTGCGTGCGAAGATGTAGCTGGTGGGTCCCAGCAGTCAGGGGGGAAACGTTTTTCACGAAATACAGTGGCCCGTCCGGTAGGTCCCAGCTGTTAGGTGGAGGAATCATTATTTTCCGCGTAATAAGGAGGCACTTCCTTGCTGTGGCCGTGGACCTAGCTGTCAGCCTCTCCAAGTACAGTCCACGTCTGATGGAGGTCGTTCCTTGACCACGTTGACCACGCCGCGCCGAGAGCACCACGGCGGTGGACAACGGCGAGACCTAAGAAGGGGACGACGTGGAGCCGGGGAAGACGCGACAGTGGATGCCCACGCGGAGAGGAGTATGAGGGTTCACTGGTTCGGCTGCGGTGTGAGGCTTCCGTCGCCGCAGAATAACAGGGGGTGTGGGTGAGTGGAGGGATGGCCTGGCCAGCGGTGCGACTAGTAGGGGCGGTGAGGCCTTCGCGGCAGCACAGCTGGCCACGGGAGGCAGGAGCAGGTGGCACGACCGGCGCTGCTTTGGGCGGCTGGAGCAAGAAGACCAGAGGTTGAAGAAGCATGACGGTCGTTGGATGGACATCCAACGGCCACTGCTGCTAGAACCGTGTGTTGACTATAAGTTGACAAAGCCTGGCATACGCGTCAACTCTCTTTTTTTTAGGGGACGCGTCAACTTAGTAAGGCCACAAGTGTGTGGCAGAGAACTTATAGCCCATTTGAGATTTGTAAGAATGTGCAGCCCATTTTTGAATTCTAATGGAATTTACTACAACCCGTTTACAGTTTGTTAAAAGTACAGCCCATTTCAACCAACCGTTCAAAACAGAATTCAATAAAATTTCCCACATTTTGATGGGATCTGAAATATTTTTATCTCGAAATTTCTAGTCAGATTAAATACAATTTCAATATAAATTTATATTACGTAAAAATCCAACTAAACATTGCGCTCGCAACAATTAATGAAATTAAAATTTTTAATATCCAAAAATAATATTTTATAAAGTAATTACGCGTTTGGTGTATTTTTTTATAGTTACTGCCCAGTTTTTATACATCCCATTTATTATTTCTTAAAGCCCATTTTCTTGTTAAGCCTAATGCATCCCTCCTAGGAAAGATTTGCAGCCCAGCAGGGCGGAGAATAAGAAGTTGACCTTGCCTGGGTATTCCTAAAAAAAGTATAGCTGGGCTAGCCATTTTCAGCTTGAAAAAATTAATATCTGGGCTGGATATCTGGCCTGGGTTAGACGGGCCACAGCCCGCCCAGTTAATACCTGCAGCAATGTTTTCGTTGTTGTTCAGAGGAGAAAAATTAATATCTGGGCTAAAAATCAAAAAACTCTGCAGTGCTCACACCTCAAAAACACAAATACTGCTCGAGCTGCTTCGTCCCAGCTGTCGGCCGCTTCTTGTGCAATTCTCTCATTTATTGACTACATAGGTTGACAATGGTGTGGGACCGTGATGTCAGGAAACCAGAAGGAAGCAAAAAAATTATAGTTTTATATATATAATAAGGAGGAACTTGCGTACGTGAGGCTATGGCCCAGGTGGGTCCCCATTGTCATCCTCTCCAAGTAAAGTCATCTCCTCGCTCGCGCGCGCTTTCCGCCCGAAACAGTCAGCGCCGCCCGCCCCACTTCCCGGTGCAGGCGATTGCTCCGCCTTCAAGCGACACAAGTGTCGTCTGTCCGTCCATCTGCCGCCCACATTAATGATACGCGATTGCCGAGGCGGCTACTCCAGCGCCACACGTCCGTCCCTCCGCCGCCCACCATTGCTATATAAACTGCTGCGCTGGCCATAGCCGCAGTCATCCGCATCCGTTCCCTTTCTCCTGTCCACACCACTACTACCCACCATGGCTTCCTCGCGCTCCAGCGCTCTTCAGGACGGGCGGACGATGGACCACAAGGAGATGGCAGCCATTGCTGCTGACCGGCTGGCCGGTAGGCAGCCGGAGGATGACGACATCCCAATGGAGAACATGGTAGTCGACGATCCAGCGCCAACCCCCTCCTCCATGCCATCCTCGCCGGTGCATTGCACCATGACCATCGGCGAGGCCCGTGCCCAATATATGGACACGGTGAGGCAGATGCGTGAGGAGCAGTTCCGGGAGGCGCAGGCCGACGCCGCCTACAACCACCATCTCCTCCCGGAGCACCAGCAGGCAGAGGAGCAGATTGCCGCGGAGCGGGCGGAGTAGGAGGCGCTGCTCGACTCGTACCGCTCCGCCCGCGAGGGCCGCCTCGAGCGCTGGCGGTACCGCATGCGGGTGGCGCAGGCTGCGGCCGCCTACAAAGAGGGCGATGAAGTGGGCGAGGCGCTGTTTGGCGAGACCAAGGACGAGGCAGAGGACAATGCCGGCTCCGACGAGTGCTCGCTCCGCTGGCGTCGACGAGGCCCTGCTCCGCCGAGGCCCCGCGGCGCCAACAACGAGGCAGAGGACACCGCCGACTCCGCCGAGGCCCCGCCCCGCCAACAACGAGGCAGAGGAATCGCCGGCTCGGCCGAGGCCCCACCCTACCGGCAACGAGGGGGAGGATTTCCACCGCTCCGCCGAGGCGCCGCCCGCCGGCAACGAGACAGAGGACATCGCCAGCTCCGCCGAGGCCCCGCCCCGCTGCCAACGAGGTCGCGCCACACAGAAAACGAGGAACAGTAGAACACGGTAGGTCGCCGCCGCTCGGGTCCAAGTAAGGCCACCGCTGCTACCCTCCAGTTGAAGCCAAGCTAGGCGGGTTGACCATTGACGGCCGGTTAGCTTCTTGGCGGCGACGTGGAGTCAGAGAGCTGTGTTGGAGAAGAACGCTGCTTCTACTTAACTGCTGGTGCAGTTGGCTGACTAACACATGGGCCCAGCAGGCCACATGTCAGTTATGCAACTGCACCTGCAGTTAAGTCACTGAATCTTCTGTTCGGCTCAGCGGGACACAGGTGGGTAGCTTCGGTTAATTAATTATACCTCCAGCGCACCCCTTTTTAGTTGAAAAATGTATGAAATGTAATGAAATCCGGCATGTTTATATGAAATCTGACCGTGTATGAATGAATTTATTTCAATTAGTTCGAATTCCTGTATCACTGGCATTGGATGAACATGCAAAACAATACGTACTAGCATTATTCCCAGGGTGATCACCTCGTTTGTAGCAGTTTCACATGTACTCCCTCTGGTCCTTTCTAGTCTGCATACAAGTTTTGTCTGCAGTCAAAGTATATCTACTTTGACCAATCTTATAGAAAAAAGTATGCACTTTCACAATGTGCGAAGTAAAAAGGAACAGAAGGAGTACAAAGAGTTTGAGCAGCTTTTTAGCGTTTCTGTACATTGCAATCAAACACACAGGGCTGGCAATTCATAGAGAACATTCAAAACAATCGATGATTATGCATCTCAGCGACTCACATGTCAGAGGCAATATTTGCTTCACAACTAAAGAATAAACAAAAAATTGATCGACGCTGCTGACAGCAAAGGGCATCCCATTCGAAAATATCAAACGCATGTCTTGCTAAAATCAATGAGCAAAATTTGACAAGGTTGTCCCATTCCAAAATATCAAATGCCTACGATTGTGGAATGGGCAGGGTTTGCCATCAGTTCGGACATTGACATGGCACCTCGTGCTAAATAAACTAGCTGTTCTTTTTGTGCAGTTCTACCAAAATCAACCAAATTCGCGCGTAGCTTGTATGATGTCGCCCTTATATGTTGCAACGCCTTGAACTTATCGGCACCTCCTTTCTTGTGGTGGAAATGAATGATTTGATGTATTCATGAACATTTTGTGCAGTTCCCATTGAAATCAAGCTGAGCACCCCTGTTTGCACAAATACAAAAAAAGTGATTAGTATAAAGCAAATTGTACTATGAATTGACAGTTTAAACAGGCACCTACATGGTCCATGTAGAGCACACTTTTAGAAAAATGGAACTCACCAGAAAGAATCCTAGAACAACATTGTACTCGCGCATCATAGCAAAAAAATGGAGATTTGTCAGTCCTTCTGAGCTGAAGTTGGTTTGGTCTTGTGGGGAGTAATGTAACCATCCTTCAACTGCTCCTTCTGATGAGAAGATAGACAGGGCTTCTTCATCCTGGCATAATCGGAACTAGTCACTTCACGTACTCCATATTCTTCTTCAGAGGAAGATGATCCTGTTGTGCAAAGACAAGAGGACAACTAAATGCTAGCATCGCTGTTTGCTCGAAAAAAGGAAAGGAAATATATAAAATAGCACAGATGAAGCACTTCTCAAGGACAATACCACATTTTCATGACAGTATCTAAACAGTAGCACAACACCAATAGAGATGACAAAGCTCAATCATATGGATGAAATCAGTGGGCGAGTACCAACCTTTGTCAGGAGGCTTATTGTGTAGAGCATACAGATGAAGCACTTCTCCGGAACCATCTGTTGCTATCTACTGTGGTGGCCATGCTTACTATATACTCCTCAATTAGTTTAATGTTTCCAACATCTTCTTGTGCAGTTCCACTAAAATATATGGTATCTTCAAAGAAGATCCCTGTTTGCACAAGTAGAGATAATTACGTATTACATTAAGAGTGGCATCAAATCAGTGGCAAAACAATTGCTCGTTCCAGGCATAGCAATAAATTAAGATGCAAAACTATATCATTACTTGTGTCATCACAGTTCCAGTGCTTCATTACAGCATCGAGAGTTGTTTTTTTTTTCTTCCGCTTGTTCTTCCCCTTCATCACTTGGTTCAATAATAGACAAGCTTCGCCTTCAATGTAAGATTTGGCATGTCAATTAGGGAGCACAAGTATAGAACTAAACAATGACATTAATTTTCTGATGAAAGTGGCAAAATACAGGCCAACAGTTGTGAAATATCCTTATCTTACCTCAATGGGATATTACGGTGCACATACAGATTGGAAGTCTTGTCTCCATTTGTGCAGTTCACTAAAATCAAGCAACATTACCGTACAAGTAGCACAACATATGAAAGCACACTGCAAATCATGTGAAAGAAGGCTAGTACTGACCTCTCATGATGCGGAATTCAAACAACTCACAAGAAGAAGATCTGAACCAAATTTGCCAACACGGATAGGAAGTAAGATCTCCTCTTGTGCAGTTCCACTAAGATCAAGCAATCAAGCAACGTTGTCGGTGTGACATTTTGGTTGAACTGCACAAAACACTCTTAAAACAAAAGTGTTTTGTGTAGTGCAACAAAAGGTCACAATGGCAACGAGGTGAAGTAGATAACCCTGTTTACACAGAGGTGCAAAGGAAACAACTAGTGGTCAATAACGGTGGATGACACAGAAGCCAACAAAAAGAAGCATCTACCTTATCTAAATGGGAAAGAAAGCAAGACGGTAGCATTTCTCAAACGGTGGCATTGATTAATATTAACATAGAGATTATATTAACAATAAAATTCTTAAAACATGCAATTTGCTTTTAACTGTGGCATTGCATCAATTTTCCAGCGGCATTATTAGAGGGTGTTTGTTTACAGGGACATTTTGGTGTAGGGACTAAAAAACTCCGTGTCAGTCCCATCTAAACCAAACAGGAGGGATTAAAAGTGGGCATTTGGGACTAAAGAAAGAAGACCCCGAGGGAGTCTTTTGGGGACTTTTTCCAATAGTTGCCCCTGCCACGCATCGCACCTTGTCTCTATTAATTCATTACTAGGGGTAACATGGTCTTTTAGCATGTCATTTAATAACCTCTAGTCCATGTTTAGTCCCTGGAACCAAGGCATTATATATGTGAATTATGCAATGCTATCTTGTTGCAAAGGCATTATATATGTGAATTATGCAATGCCATGCTGTTTAGCCAATCATCATGTATGTGAATTATATCATGCTATCATTTTTTGTATTACGTGTTCCATTTGTCGACAACGTTTGTATATTCAACTACTCTTCCTATGCATCAGCCATTTGAAGCGGTGATGGAAGTATTTGGAGTGAAAACAAGGTATTCAGAGCAGACAATGCTACCTGCTGAAGCAGACATCTTGCTGGTTATAGAGAGCTCCTCGGAGGAGGATTCAGAGACTGATGACCAGTCCTATTTCCCCCCTGAGGTCTATGCTCAAACTTGGCAGGGTTATATTACCCATGTCATGCATGTTGTCTTGCATTTCTTAGTTTTTACATCATATATGGATTGCCATCTGCTTACTTGCTTACTATATAAATCATATATTTGAATTATATCATGCCATCATGTTTACATAGTACATACACATCATCTATCTGAATTATGGCATGGCAACCCATTTAATAAAGACATCATATAGTTATATCATCTCATCCTATTTAGTGTTTACAGTCATCATATTTTGAATTATGGCGTTCTATCCGTGAATGTATGTGAATTATGGCATGCCAACCTATTTAATAAACACATTATATAGTTATATCATGTCATCCTGTTTACATAGTCATCATATTTTGAACTATGTCTTTCCATCTTTTTTAGTTAGCCATCATAATGTGAGATTGTGTCATGCTATCCTGTTTAGTTAGCCATCATATATGTGAAATTGTGTCATGCTATCCTGTTTGGTTAGACAACATAAATATGAATTATTTCATGCCCTCTTTTATTCCCCACTATCCATTGCACCTGTCTATCATACAATGTCTATACTTTCAATTACTTTTCTTGTTTATCAGCCATTTGGATTGGAGAGGGTGATGGCAGTATCTAAGGGAGTAACAACACGGTCTTCAGAAAAGATAGTGCTACCAGTTGATGCAGATAAAACCACGGTTGTACTTGCCCAAGGACCAGATCCACCACACATAACCCAGACTCTCGCAGATTGTACCCCTACCCAGTTGGACAGAGAACCAGCTACACCCCTTCTAACCCCAACCCCGGCAGATAGTAACCCATTTCCAGTTGACACAGCACCGTCTCCACCACAGAGCACCCAAACACGAGCAGTTAGTAAGGGAACTGCAGTGCCCAAAGCACGAGGACCACCACTCTGAATCCCAACTCAACGCTTAAAGGAGAAGAAGATTTATTCTCAGGTTAGGTTCTGTAGCTATGGTTCATACTCCTTTGCTCTTGCATTACTGTATTTACTCATACCAACTATTTTCAAATTTGAAGGATGGAATTGAAACTCCAATGGCGCAACAGGTATGTTTTAAACCTGTTTCTTTAATTGGTTTGCTGTTGTAACCTGCTCTATGTTGATTTCAGTTTCAATTGAATAAACAGTTATGTTCTCATGTCATGCACATTACAAGTGTTGTTATTGCTCTATAGTTTCCCACACTTATATTCTGTCCATTCTGCTTTGTCTTGAACAAATATTATTTGAACTGTGTCTCTAACTTGATTTGGCAACAAAAACTAGAATGATATAGACCATAAAGTGACCATGGTACATAGATATATGTCTGTTTCATGATGTTATCCTGTCCACTTTACTACTGAACTCATTTACCAAAATGAGGTTCATATACAACATGGTAAACCTATGATGTGTCTGCTTGTTTCTCTTTTAGAATGCGGACAAAATATTGGAGAACAGTACCGCGTTATGCATGGTAAAGGAAGTAATGCAGATAAGGTTCAAGATAGTGAGACATCCCTGTTGGTCTCCAAGAAAGCTGATAAAAACTATCTTGACGACAGTGAGAGAACCCAAAAGTCCTGTCTTGATGTAGTGTTCGAGTTACTGGCCACTACTGCTGGCACAAGCTCTTCGAACTCGCTGCCTGAATCAGTTCGTCTTCTTGAGTCTCAAATTCAAGTTGAAAGACATCGATCAGATGTGCTGCGACAGGAAGCTGAAGGACTGAGAAAGTCCCTGCAGAATTCAGATGCATATTTCCTGGTGCAACAGCAAGCGCTGGAGGATTTAAGCGCCAAACAAGAGAAAGTTAATAAGCTTGCTAAGCATCTTGCCAGCATTATGGGTACCCAGGATATTGTTTCTTGAGATCTTCTGAAGTGGTTTCTGTTCTGGATTTGTTTTGCTGCGGCATTTATTTGCGTTGGTTGCCAACTTTGACAACCAGTGTATATGATATGCTGCTTTGTTCCCTATATTTGCACTGGTGGTGAACTTTGATGCCCAGTGGATGTAATATGTGTAATAGCCGTGATAGCCTAGCGTTAGTTGCTTGCTTATTTATTTCCTTGTTGTCTTGTTTATTTGTTTGCTTGTAGTCATTGCAGTTCTTTTTCCGCGGTTTGCTAGTGGCTGCAATAACCTATTTTTTAAAACTAGGCCACAATAACCATGGGCTAATATTTACTGTAGTGGCACTGGGCCTCCTACGGGCCGTAGAAGCAGTGGGCCTTCTATGGGCCATAGAAACAATGGGCCTTCTACGGCCGTAGATGGGCCTTCTACGGGTCGTATCATCAATGGGCCTTATACGGGCCGTATGATCAATTGGCCAAACATGGGCCAAACAGACCGCATTATGGCCGTAAACGGGCTAGAGTTTGAATCGTCCGTTCATGGGCCGACCATAACGGGCCATCGTTAATAGGCCGTATTTGATGATGCTATGAAAACGGCCCAACGTATTAACGAACCACAAACGGGCCGACTATAACCACGGGCTGAATTTGGCCCACAAGCAAAAAATGACAGTAACGGGCCGTAAGTAAAGGAATGCTGGAAATGAGCCCAAGAATAAATGGGCTCTGAGAAGGCCGAAAGATAACGTGGGCTGGAAACGGCCCAACGGAATAACGGGCCGTTAATGGGTATAAAGTGATTGTTCATTACGGGCCAGTTTCACCATGGGCCGTTAATGGGTGTAAAGTGATACACTATTCATTACGGGCCAGTTTCACCACGGGCCGTTAATGGGCCAAGAGTTACAAAGGGCCTCATATGGGCCGAAAGACGTCATGGGCCATACATGGGCCAGAAGTGAAAACGGGCTGGAATCATATTGGATGGCCCAGATGACGCTACTGGGCCTAATTCGGACAGGGCGTAACGGGCCTTGGGTTAGCGGGCTGTAAATGGGCTATATGTGAACAGGCCATTAACAGGCTTTCCATGGGCTGGCCTGCCACCTTTTGACCAAGTCAAATGGGCCGGCCTTTTCACAGGAATGGGCCTCTGTTGGGCCGTGCCACGTGTCAACGTATCATAGGCGCCTTCTGTCCAATGAGTGGATGACATCTGTTCCAACGATGAGCCGACACGTGTTTCCTCCAGCCAATGATAATTTTACACGTGGAAAATCCCCATTGGTCGGGGCTGTTAACGGGTTATCGGATCCAAAACCTGACCCGGTAGCTTAACGGCGTTTCGTTACGGTGGATGCCACGTGTCGGTCACCCTTGACGAAAGCACTTCTGTGACGCGCGATTTATCGTCATGGAAGTGGACACTTCCGTGATGATAATTTTGGTAATGTCATGGAACACTTCTATGACAGCACATGTATGACTATCTTGATTCTGTCATAAAATCGTCATGGATGTACATGCATGACAAAAAACGCGACCTACTGTGACAAACACGTATCATCACGGAAGTGTATTTTTTTGTAGTGGAGGGGATGTCCGGTGGAGACAAGGAGAGATATGCCCTTCGTTTCTCTTTCCCGTGACTAATATTTTAGGAGAATATATAAACATTCACAATGTAGAACAAATTTTTTTGGATGCACCATGCAATTAACTTTCATGTATAACATTGTACTATTGTATATGCTTATTTTCTTAGTGGCAGATTGCGTGTGTGGTGTGGTGGGCACATCATTTCTAGTTGTGGTGGGTCAACATGAAGACTCATGGGTCGGTTCCATCCTGCGCCACATATACGTTGGACCGAGACGCATTATACAAAGACCCATGTGGAGGACTCGGCGTACAACACGAAGCTACCAGAGTCACGGTGGACTCTATCCCCACTGGTGATAAGCCGACTATATATGATTTGTAACCCTAGGCCCCCCGTATGTTATAGAATCTTGGGGGCTAGTTCGTCGATAGTATACGCACACGCACAATGCCTGGTATTCACGTGTACTTTGTACACACCCCTATCACTAATATACAATACCAGGAGTAGGCTCTTTCTTCAACTACAAGGGTCCGAACTAGGGTAAAACTTTGCCTCGTATTACCATCCAGCCTAACAGTCAGGGATATCCTACCGAATGATATGATGAAATCATATCTGCCAACTACTAAGAGAGAGGTGTGTCTCGGGGGGGGCAATATGTGCGAGAGAGGCCTAAAGATAATGTGCATGCGGGAGACACATAGGCACATATATGTGTGTATAGAGGGCTAGTAGAGACCGTGCGTGTGTATATATGCATGTGAGAGAAATAGTGATTTCCAACTGAGGTTAGTGAAAAGAGTGGTACATAGTAGTCAGAAAGAGAGAGAGAGAAACAGAGAGAGCATGTGCGTGAGACACCCCGACACCCTGAGAGAGATTGTGAGCATGTGTGAAAGAGAAATGCCGATGCATATAAAGTGTGTGCACTTATGCGTTAGATAGAGAGATATATAACGCGTTTGTGAGAACGGGCCGAGGCATAGTGCATCTACGTGTAAAAGGCGGTTCTACGCATTAAATTAAAATATAAATGGCATTATTATTTTTGGATGAGATCATGAATTTTGCAAATTGCGTATGGACGAAAATCGGTCTATCAGACACCCATACTCTATTGAATTCTAGCATGTGCATGTGTTTATTTCATATTATCGATCCATAGAGTGAGAGCGGTTTGAAATACAGGCAATGGATGCTTTTGCAATTCATATATAAACATTAATTAGTGCACTCCATGGTTAGTGTGAAGCACTTTATACATTTGTCACTTGCATGGGTACATTCCAAATTGCTAGCTACGAAATAGAATACATGTCGAATTCAACATAAAGGGGGCTTCGAAGATTCGAATTCATAGGAAGTGCATTCATCTATTTGAACCCGAGATAATGGCATTTGTAAATCAGATGTAAAAGGGGGCATCAATCTTTGTTGTGAATTTGAACATGCTATATATATTCATACGCATGTCTAACTTTTTTTTGCGACCAAGGAGATTATATCTGGAACCATGCATGAACTGAGGTAAGGTTCATATTTTTTAATATATACTCGTGTACAATGTATATTAAAATGTACCCCCTCCATTCCAAAATAATTGTAGCTTTAGGATTTTCAAGAGTAATGATTTGTGAAGTTTGACAAATCCTAAAAGTTCAATTCAAGAGAACCGAAAACGTTAATGCTTCTGCTCCCAAATATTGAACGAAGCGCCAAATAGGCCTCTGGTCACCCGAAACCGCGCAAGACTAATGTTTGGTGGTAGGAAATTACTGTCCTGACTCCGGCCCGTGTAGCCTATCGGCCCGATGTCCAAAGGTCTAAACCGGGGTAGGTTTGTAACTTCACCAAGACGCCAGTCTCAACCGCCTTCGAGAAGCATTCATACGCCGTGGGCGCCTAAACACCCATGCGCTCGGCCGAAATCTATCCCACCCACATTTGGGACACCTGAGATTACTGTCCTACCCCCAACCCGCAATATGTTCGAAATTTTAGATGGGGGCAAAGTTTATAACTTTCCCCAAATTTCAAACAAGCGCGTCTCAAACCGAAACATTGTTCCCCCTTAGTTCCCCGCCTCCCTCCGTTTCCCCATTCATACTCCATGGGCGCCAAACGCCCTCTCCATCAGCCGCGAAACCCCAGCCTCCTCCGTCCTCCACCCCATAGTGGCCAATCCACCACCGCCCTCCTCCATCACACCGGAGCCGGTACCCCGACATCGTCGTCCAACGCAACCGCAACACCCTCAAGAACTTAGCAGCTGAAGCCGAGGTAGAGCTGCCTCCAAGACGCCGACGCCGACGTGGGCCATACCAAAACCACTCCGACCATGTCGTCCTGCGCCTCACTACTGCCGCTCCACTGTCGCAACCGTCCACCTCACCGGAGCTGTTCCCGCTATGCCATCGTTCGCCGCCTCGGATCTGGTTCCCCGCCGCCGACAGACTGCCACCGCACCACACTCAACAACTTGGCCATGGGTTCGTCCAAGGCTCCACCGTCCTCCACAACTTCTCATTTCTAGCGAACCACAAGAAGATCGTTGGAAAAATAGAAGGAGGACACAGCACTGCCAGCAGAAAGAGGTACTCCTCTTCCCTTATTCGTGCAAATCTTACGTCTCTGCTCACACCGTATTCATCCCACGAAAGAAATTAGTTGAGCGCTTCTTACTACATCTTCTTCGTGATACTAAATGCACAAGGTTTCCTCCCTTTACTATTTCACCTTTGCTAGAGGTCAGTAGCCCGCCTGGATTTCAATTCAGGGTCAGTCGAACCGCAATTAAAAGAAGCAGCACCCGCTTAGGCGCGTGGAGCACCTAGTCCGCCTGTTCCCCGGGGAAGCGGCGCATCGGTGTCTATCATAGGGGTGTGGGGCGCAGGAGCTGCTTGCGCCTGATTTGGAGGTCGGCGGGGCTTGAATGGATGGCCGGGGGGCGGTGCCAAGCACGGCGGTGCGGTGAGGTCGAGGGGAGGGCGCAGGCAGGGGAGGAATACTGGGCCAGTGGTTGCTGATACGTCTCCAACATATCTATAATTTTTTATTGTTCCATGCTATTATATTACCCGTTTTGGATGTTATGGGCTTTTCTTTACACTTTTATATCATTTTTGGGACTAACCTACTAACCGGAGGCCCATCCTATATTGTGGATTTCTTGCCTATTTCAGTGTTTCGAAGAAAAGGAATATAAAACGGAATCCCAACGGAATGAAACCTTCGGGAAACTTATTTTTGGAACGGAAGCAATCCATGGGACTTGGAGTGCAAGTCAGGGAAGCTTCGAGGAGGCCACGAGGCAGGGGGCGCGCCCACCCCCCTGGGCGCGCCCTCCACCCTCGTGGGCCCCTCGTGGCTCCCCCGGTCGACTTCTTTCGCCTATATATTCCCATATACCCTAAAACCATCAAAGGACACAATAGATCGGGAGTTCCGCCGCCGCAAGCCTCTGTAGCCACCAAGAACCTCTCGGGAGCCTGTTATGGCACCCTGCCGGAGGGGGGATCCCTCACCAGTGGCCATCTTCATCATCCCGGCGCTCTCCATGACGAGGAGGGAGTAGTTCACCCTCGGGGCTGAGGGTATGTACCAGTAGCTATGTGTTTGATCTCTCTCTCTCTCTCTCTCTCTCTCTCTCTCTCTCTCTCTCTCTCTCTCTCGTGTTCTTGAGGTGATACGATATTGATGTATCGCGAGCTTAGCTATTATAGTTGGATCTATGATGTTTCTCCCCCTCTACTCTCTTGTAATGGATTGAGTTTTCCCTTTAAAGTTATCTTATCGGATTGAGTCTTTAAGGATTTGAGAACACTTGATGATGTCTTGACGTGCTTATCTGTGGTGACAATGGGATATCACGTGATCCACTTGATGTATGTTTTGGTGATCAACTTGCGGGTTCCGCCCATGAACCTATGCATAGGGGTTGGCACATGTTTTCGTCTTGACTCTCCGGTAGAAACTTTGGGGCACTCTTTGAAGTACTTTGTGTTGGTTGAATAGATGAATCTGAGATTGTGTGATGCATATTGTATAATCATACGCACGGATACTTGAGGGGACAATGGAGTATCTAGGTGACATTAGGGTTTTGGTCGATTTATGTCTTAATGTGTTATTCTAGTACGAACTCTATGATATATTGAACGGAAAGAATAGCTTCATGTTATTTTACTACGGACTCTTGAATAGATCGAGCAGAAAGGATAACTTTGAGGTGGTTTCGTACCCTACCATAATCTCTTCGTTTGTTCTCCGCTATTAGTGGCTTTGGAGTGACTCTTTGTTGCATGTTGAGGGATAGTTATATGATCCAGTTATGTTATTATTGTTGAGAGAACTTGCACTAGTGAAAGTATGCACCTTAGGCCTTGTTTCCTAGCATTGCAATACCGTTTACGCTCACTTTTATCATTAGTTACCTTGCTGTTTTTATATTTTCAGATTACAAAAACCTTTATCTACCATCCATATTGCACTTGTATCACCATCTCTTCGCCGAACTACTGCACCTATACAGTTTACCATTGTATTGGGTGTGTTGGGGACACAAGAGACTCTTTGTTATTTGGTTGCAGGGTTGTTTGAGAGAGACCATCTTCATCCTACGCCTCCCACGGATTGATAAACCTTAGGTCATCCACTTGAGGGAAATTTGCTACTGTCCTACAAACCTCTGCACTTGGAGGCCCAACAACGTCTACAAGAAGAAGGTTGTGTAGTAGACATCAAGCTCTTTTCTGGCGCCGTTGCCGGGGAGGTGAGTGCTTGAAGGTATATCTTTAGATCTTGCAATCGAATCTTTTTGTTTCTTGTTTTATCACTAGTTTAGTTTATAAAAGAAAACTACAAAAAATGGAATTGAGTTTGTCTCATACGCTTCATCTTTTTAATATCTTTCGTGAGAATGATGGAAAGAAAAATTGTGCTCAATTGCTAGAAGAAGAATGCATTAAAATACTTGGTACTAAATCTTTGAATGATGAGCATGATTGCAATGTTGTTAGTATGAACTCTTTGAATATCCATAGTACTAATGATGATTGCACTTTTAATGATGATTGCACTAGTTATGATGAAAATGTCTCCTATAAGCATGTTGATTTTTGTGGAGTACATTGGGTTTGCAAGTACACACCAAATAGGGAAAATAGATATTGCAAGAGGCATAAGCATTTAGAAACTAAATGGTTGCAAGAAAGGCTTAATGCTAGTGCTGAAAATTTAAAATATCTCCGCCGTACTTGTGAACTTTGCAATGAACATGGTCATTTAAATGTACGATGCAAATTGTTTCATGATCGAATCGTGTCCAAAAATTGTGATGACTTGATTTCCCTTGCACATCATAATGAACTTAGTTTGCTTTTGGTTTATGAAGAATTGAAACGTGCAACTAAGCTTATTCCAGAATTTAACCTTGAGAAATTCCTTGATATTGATCTAGAGGAGATTTATATGTATTGTGCGGTGAATTGCATTGAAAATCCTTATATTGCCAATTACATAAAGAAAAGAAAGCAAATAGAAGATGAAGAGAATACTAATGGAAGGGAAGAGACTTCCCAATATCCTCCTATTATTTCTTATGATGAATCAGGTAACGAGGAGGAGCTTTCTATTCAACCAATCGCATCAATAAGGAGCTCAAAAAAGAGGGATGAACCCACACATAATGTGAAGAAGAAAAATAAAAGAAGGAGCAACAAAGGTAAAAAGGTATCCCTCCCAAATGATGTTGCTCCTACTACTCATTGTGATGACGATAATTGCTATACGATTAGTGCTATCCATACTATTAATGATGAGAGTGATTATGCTTATGATATGAAAAGGCCCAAGCTTGGGGAAGCTATGTTTGATGAGGATGACATATTTGAGAATATATTTGCTGCAATTAATGTTTGTCCCAAGCTTGGGGATGCTACGTTTAACGAAGATGATATTTTTAGCCTCCCAAGTTTTGATATGCAAAGTTGTTATGATGATAGCATGCCTCTTACCTATGATGATTATATTGATGAAAGTGGGTTTGGAAGAGTGTCAACTTTAGGAAGTAATGATCCCACTATTTTGGAGGATGTTGAATCTTATTCTGATGAATATGAAAGTGGATTTGGAGAGGTCGTGACTTTATTTAGTGATGATTCCACTATCTTGGAAGAGGTTTCAATCGATTATGATGAGAACAAAGTTGCTACTTATGATGATTAATGTGATGAAACTTATGCTATAAAAAGTAGTGACGACTATAAAACTTGTCATGATTATGATTACCCTTTTTCTGAGCATTACTCTTTTAATGTGGAAACAATTTACAGTATTCAAGTCTCTTATGATACTCCCACTATTCCAAATGAGAAGAATTTTGCTTATGTGGAGAGTGGTAAACTTTCTATGCAAGTAGATCATGAAAAGAATGATTTAGGTGCTGGTTATATTGTTGAATCCATTCATGATGCTACTGAACATTATTATGAGGGAGGAATTTATGCTTGTAGGAATTGCAATAATATCAAGTTTCCTCTTTATGTGCTTAAAGTTTTGAAGTTATGCTTGTTTTACCTTCCTATGCTAGTTGATTATTGTTCTCGTATGTTGTTTGCTCACAAAATCCCTATGCATAGGAAGTGGGTTAGACTTAAATGTGCTAGTCATATGCTTCATGATGCTCCCGTTATGTTTCAATTCTTATATTTTATGTGAGCATCATTGTCATCATCATGCCTAGCTAGAAAGGCATTAAAGAAAAGCGCTTGTTGGGAGACAACCCAATATTTAACCCTACTGTTTTTGTGTGTCCACATGATTATCCTACTGTAGTGATCATGTTTTATAGCTTTTGTTTCAATAAATTGCCAAGTAAGACCTTTAGGATAGCTTACGGTGATAGTTGTGTTGATCCTGCTGAAAATCAGAAACTTTTGCACCCAATAAATTAGTTTTGATAATTCACAGAAACGTGATTTTGATCTGATTCTTTTTGCTCTGGATTGGTACACGAATTTCTCAGGACTTCCTAATTTGGTAGGATTTTTGGAGTTCCATAAGTATACGTTTGATGCAGATTACTACAGACTGTTCAGTTTTTGACAGATTCTGTTTTTCGTGTGGTGCTTGCTTATTTTGATGCATCTATGGCTTGTATGTAGGGGTATGAACCATAGAGAACTTGGAATACAGTAGTTTTAACACCAATATAAATAAATAATGAGTTCATTACAGTACCTTATGTGGTGGTTTTGCTTTCTTGCACTAACGGAGCTTATGAGATTTCCTGTTATGTTTTGTGTTGTGAAGTTTCCAAGTTTTGGTTAAGATTTGATGGACTATGGAATAAGGAGTGGAAAGAGCCTAAGCTTGGGGATGCCCAAGGCACCCCAAGATATTCAAGAATTGCCAAAAGCCTAAGCTTGGGGACGCCCCGTAAGGCATCCCCTCTTTCGTCTTCATTTATCGGTAACTTTACTTGGAGCTATATTTTTATTCGCCAGATGATATGTGTTTTGCTTGGAGCGTCTTGTATGATATTAGTCTTTGCTTTTCAGTTTACCACAATCATCCTTGCTGTACACACCTTTCGGGAGAAACCCACTTGATTGGAATTTATTAGAATACTCTTTGTGCCTCACTTATATCTTTTGAGATAGATAGTTTTTGCTCTAGTGCTTCACTTATATCTTTTAGAGCACGGCGGTGGCTTAATTTTGAAGAAATTGTTGATATCTCATGCTTCACTTATATTATTTTGAGAGTCTTTTAGAACAGCATGGTAGTTGCTATGGTTATAAAATTGGTCCTAGAATGATGGGCATCCAAGTTGGGTATAATAAAAACTATCATAGAAAGTGAATTGGATGCTATGATCAATTTGATACTTGATAATTGTTTTGAGATATGGAGGTAGTGATATTAGAGTCATGCTAGTTGGGTGATTATGAATTTAAAGAATGCTTGTGTTGGAGTTGGCAAGTCCCATAGCATGCACGTATGGTAAAAGTTGTCTAACAAATTTGAAACATGAGGTGTTCTTAGATTGTGCATCCTTATGAGTGGCGGTCGGGGACGAGCGATGGTCTTTTCCTACCAATCTATCCCCCTAGGAGCATGCGTGTAGAGCTTGGTTTTTGATGACTTGTAGATTTTTGCAATAAGTATATGAGTTCTTTTTTGACTAATGTTGAGTCCATGGATTATACGCACTCTCACCCTTCCATCATTGCTAGCCTCTTTATGACACCCAAAAATTTTGTTGGGCTTTTTCAAACTTTTATTTGATTTAAGGGAGGTTATTTAAAAAAATTCTGAAGAACTCTCCCTCTCAAAATATTTTCTTTTATGACAAGTGTTTTGTTTTGGATTCACCCAAGAATTGATTTTGGTCTTGGAGGTTTTTCCCTTCTTATGTGGACTCAAAACCAAATGCTTTTCACTTGGGAGATTTCTTTTGAAAATTCTTTTCAACAGCCCTATGGCATTTGGAATGATCATTTCCACTTTCAAAAATTCCTCTTGCCATGACATGAGTGGAAACCACCTCCCAAAAGCCATTCCTCATCTTTGCGTCAAGCTATACTTCAAATCCAGCAAGTTGAACCTCTCCATATATTTGTTTCCATTCAATTCTTATCAAAAATAATTTTTGCCTTCTATTTTGATCCTTGGAGGTTTACAAAGGAGCTACCCTTTCTGCTTTGATTTTTGTCTCCAAACCTTTTTCCCTGGCTAGTCCTTAGAGCCCTCAACCAAGATCCATGAAGATCCACTGGTCTCCAGTTCAAATTTTTCAAATTGTACTTGCTGCAAGTTTGGACCTTATTTGCCAAATTTGATGAAATTCATTTGAATCCTCCTCCTAAAAATCTGAGAAAATTCAGGCAGCCTCTGGGTGCATTGAGAGGTCACCTCACCAAGTCCCAGCTCCAGAAAAAAATTCTTCATGCCAAATCATTTCGTCGAGCACTTGAAGGGCACTGTTGCTGTCATGTTCAGTAAGTTCAGTTAACAGTTTCAGGAACTGCTGTCGTTTTCTTCAGAGCCCGACGTCGATCTCGCCAGTACCGCGGTGGCGCCTTGCTCCCTGTCCCCTCCTTCTTATCCCTGCGCTGCACGATCGCCTGGAAGGTTCCGGGCGTCGGCGACGAGCAGGAGGAGGTGCGCCACCCGTGAGCGACGGCAGCAGCGGCTTTGCGGCTGCCAGAGAGAGGCGCAGCGTGGCCAGCGCCGTCCAGCGCCGCCCAAGCCACCGGAGGCCGCCGCGTGGCCATCCACTCCCCCGTGCGTGCTGCCATCCTTCGTCGTGAACTGGTAGGCGCGAAGCGCGCTCTCTGCCACTGCCGTGCCTGTACGGCCGCCCCGTCGAGGATCGGCGCATTACGCCAAGCCCGACCGAGGTTTAGCGGGGGAACGGCACCAGTGAACCTCCCTGATGCTACCTGGCCACCTAAGCCCACTGCCCAACCACTGCCTCGCCGTAATCGCTCGCCAGAGCTATCCCGTTCACGGCCACCCCCTCGGATCGCCTATAAATAGAGGCCCCGAGCTCGAACTCGAACCCACACCACCTCTGCACTCCACCAAGACCACGCCAAGCCACTGGAAGAGCCCCGAGGGAGCCTTCTTCCCCAACTCCGGCCGCCTCGACCCGCCATGGGACCCAGCTCGATTCGCTCCCGTGCGTGCACCCCTACCCCTCAGCTCTTGCCAGTAGCCTTCTAGTGCATCCACTCTGCTGACCCGCGCTTCAATTTGGAGTTTGCAGCACCCACCGGAGTTCTCCACCTTCGCCCGAGCCACCGCCCGCCGGAGAAAGTGTCGCCATCGACGTGGTGCTCTCCGACGACCAAGTCCACCACCCATCGACGCGGAAGAACACACTGAACCTCTTGGTACCCTCCGATCTCCCTGCCTCGC